>NW_017300148.1:0-10806 GCF_001594075.2 Trachymyrmex cornetzi
GCGCCGCCTGGTGGCGGTCAGGCCTCTGTATCACTGGGTTAGAACCGCCCTAGTATACCTACTCGTATAAAACGTTCAATATATCAAGTTTAATTATATACATACTTTGTAAAACGTTAACTACTTTATTCATTGAAATTCCAGTTTAATTCTGTTCGTTATATTACTTTAGGCTTTTGTCGCGTCGGCTATTTTATTCGCGGAACAAGCGAAACCGATGGATTGCATTTTGCCCCTACTTCTAGAGCGGGTTAAGACCTGTTGTACATTTAGCGTTAATTACTTTATTGTGTTTTCGTCCCTACCTATAAAGTCATTTGAGGTTCTTTATTTGGCTAGCGTCAATCACTGTCGCCCTTTGCGTTCCTTAGCTCGCGCTACGACTAAGAGAGAGTATCTTCGATGTCGCCACGTCTTTTGCTGTATTTCGTATCCGGCGTATACGAGGCGGGCGGTATGTTCGGAATTAGAGCGTTAATTCGTGCGGATGTCGAGATCGCTCGAGAAATTTCTTCGCTTCGAATCTTTGTTGATTCAACTTTCGAGCAATGTCGACGTCGAGAGCGAGTGTTTGTGTGCCGATGACGACGGGAGTCTTTCGACACAGAAAAAAGGCCCTCGTCGTACTTGGTGTGTTACCCCCTGATTCGTTGCTGGGCCGATGTTATCGACGAATCGCGTTATCGCTTCCAAAATCAAAGCCGCGAGCCGTTCGAGTTCGCGCGACGAAAGTCAGTACGAATCTGGAGAGCGACGGGTCGAGAGGGCTCCTAGACCAGGGCAGATAATTTTCGAGACCAAAAAAATTTAGAACAGGATGGAACCCATTGGAAAAGGAAGAAAATATAGCAAAAATAAAAGGAAAAATAATTTACGGGCGATCTGAGGTCGGGAAGTGGAAGGGGGTGAGTTTTTAAGGGTAAAAAACGGTTTATCGCGATTTCCGGCAAAACTACAAGTCCTATGGAAAAAAGTTAAATGGCAAAGTTGTAGGTAATAAAAAGATGTACAACTTTTGTATTTACACTTTTTTCACATAACCTCAAAATTTATGCGAAAAATTCAAATAACCGATTTTTTGGTTTTTTATTTTTATTTTCCACAAGAAATTTTTTTTTTCACGAAATTTGGTGAAAACTTACCTTTTTATGTCCCAAACACACTGTAATTTTTTTGATTAAAAATATTTAATTTTTCCCCTTATTTTTATTTAATATCGAAAAAGCACCCTAATTTTCAATCGAAAATTCTGACGTCAAAATATCTGCTTTTTTAAAAAAGTCAGTGTGCTTTTTGTTCGTTAAAATCTCTACTTTCTGATGGTGTAAAAAAAAATATACATTACTGTGGCAAATTTTCGCAGAAAATGCAAAAAACCGAAAAAACTCGAATTCGAAAAATTGTTTTTTAATCATTATGTAAAATTTTTAGCTATTTATTAAAATTTACACTTTAATTACTCGAAAAACGTAAGATTCGATTTCAGTAAAAAAGTAAATTTATTAAATTCTAATTACATTTATGTCATAGAAAATCTCATAATATATAAATATGCATGTTAGGCATTTCAATTTAAACAATTTATGCTTGAAATCGTACGATTGAATTTAAATACTTTTCACTGATTACGTTATTCATTATAATATTTTTAAATACATTAATCTTGTTATTTATAAATACCTTATCTTGAATTTTAATCACTTATCTATTAGTTTTTGTCTCTTTGATGGCATTTCCTCATCGTTAGATTCGACAAATATTCCCGATTCTGGTAGATCTTCGAAATCTTCAAGACCATCATCGTCTTCGTCTCCAATATTTTTTCTAGTCTGCGTTGGTTCTTCATCCACGATTTCATCTGAATCATTAACTTCCTCGTAAATTTTTTCTTCAACATTGGAGCATTTTTCAGAACCATAACAATTTGAGCATAAATTTGTGCATTTTAAACCATGTTTTCGGCAGCCACATTTTAGACTGTTACATCCAGTTTCACAGCTGCAGCAAATAGTTTTAAGCAATATTTCCGGAATTAATTCCTTTTCTGTCAATTTGGGCATAATGCCACGCTGATGTTGCTTCCAGCCCCAATCTGTTGCTGTCAGTTCGTTACCCAGCCAAGTTTGAAGCTGATAATATGCCCTGTAACAATGTTGTTCTGCTGCACCTTCTGTGTGGTGGGAGATTTGCCAATATAAAAGATGATTTAATCTTTGCAAATTGATATTTTTGAAATCTTGATTAATTCAGTGTTATATTGTCATTTTTACATTTATAAATAGATTTAATTAATTGTAATCCATTTTTTGCGATATTTTCTTTGTTAGCATCTTTTTTATAAAAAATATTGGCCAAATTTGACAAATTTTTATCGTCTAATAATGAATTTACGATGCTTTTCTTTCCTTTTCCGGCAAATCCAGATATTGTATCGCAACCAGAAAAACAATGCAGAAATGCAACGATATTTTTGAAGGATTCATATTTGAAACTACTGGACGTGAAAAATAGATCTTTTACATTTCCAGAACCTGGCTTGAGAAAATAAATGTCATAATTATTTGAATTCAATTGATTCAAAAGGATCAAAAGATCAATATCTTGACCCACAACTATGACAATTTTATTAGTATCTCTGGCAATTTTTATCGAGGTCTTAATTATGTCAGCATCAGCATCTTCTTCTGCTTGTTTACAGGAAAATCCTTGTGACTGTAATCTTTCCATTAATGTTTTTATTATTTTGTCCTTGTTTTTCTCGTGAGACAAAAATTTTTCTTGCAAAAATGGTATTTTTGTATGGTTTTGATAATTGAACTCTGGAACATTGTCTGAGGTTTTTCTGCGACTACGTTCTCCTCTTTTAGTTGAATTAGCTGCTGGTACTGTTGTCACAGTAACTGATTTTTGAATTTCGGGGTACCCATCAAAAACGATAGAGCTGCTTGCTGCGTAATGTTTTTCTACATAGCGCAAATATTTATTCATGATCTCTTCCACCGTTTCATTTTTCTGCCAAATTACTTTGTGCAGTAAAAAGCCACCGTCCACGACGTGCACAATACCGTCAGAATGCGTTGGTCCATTCGTACTCACAAATAAATCGTAAAGTTGAGATTTAACATTTTTCCTGAGGCCATTTTCTGTAAAAAGTGACAGTGGAAAAGGTGCAAGCTCGTATTGTAAATAAGTTTCCATATCTTTTTTACTGTCTATCGTTAACGATATTCTTTGAAATAGCAATAATGGATCGATTGCTATAATATCTCCGTTTACTTTAACGGAAGATTGAACCGTTTTTAGAGACTTTGTTTTTTCTTTTAAATTTGACACTGTCAAAATTCATTCCAACAATAGATTGCAAACATTTTTTTCTTCTTCATACGCTTCGTAGCAATTTACAGAATTACTGCCAATAATTCCAGAAAATATTGACATAATGTTATCAGTCTCTGGAAAAGGATCATACCTGTAAAAAATTTTTGTAATATTTGTAGATCAGCTACATCTCTTTTTATTCGATATTCCCTGGAATCAATGTGTTGCTCTGTCGTTGCAAAAGAAACATTACAAAAATCTTCCATTTCATTGCAAACTTCGACAAGTATGATCATCGTTAATACGAATTTTGTTAAAACACTTTCAGACAAACCACGGCCATGTGTAAGTCCACCTTGAGTTTTCATAGATCTCATCAAGACTTGCTCGATCGTCATATCTGTCCAAACTCCCGACCAAAATTTGTGAGTACGTCTGATCGTAAAGAATTCTTCGGTAAACTGCATATATTCATAATCATCATTTATTGTGTCTTTAAGCTTACGCATATCTTGGAGATAAAGATGAGCAGATTTTGCGTATAAAAAGTGTCCACTTGCATGAAAATAGGGAAGCATTTTTTCCACGCATTTTAAATGTAATTCCCAATTACTTGCACGTTCAGCCCGTATGAAATCTTTAACCAATGATATCATTTCCCAGTACTGTATCCAAAGTTTAGCGGTAGGACCTCTTTTTTGTACTAATTTTAGATGCTCGATAAATTTTTCCTTTATCATCTTAAAATCTTCATGCTGTAAATTGTCTTCAACATTTTCTGTTCCTAAATTCAGCAAAAATCCATCCATTAGCCCCTTTTCTGAGTCCGACAACTCCATCGATGAAAAAATTAATTCAGACAAGGCGAGCTGTACTAGAAAATGTCTTCTAATACCTCGTGCATATTCGTGCCCGGAAAGAGCTTTATCGGATGAATTTTCTGCATATATTTCACAAAAAGCCTCCTTAAGTCCACTACCATCCATGATGAATCCAATCGCTCCGAGAAACGACATCAATAAATGAAATCCCCCAAGTCTTACTTGGATTGACGACAAATTGTAGGGGTCATTATCTAGATCAATACTGGCTAAGATTCCACGAGCTTTATGGTATAGCGGTTGGTCAAACGTTACGAACACAATCTTTTGCTCTTGTTTTTGGCATTGTTTAGCCGCTTGTACCAACGATGTAAAAATGGTATCATAATCACTCGGTGGATTTTTTATAAACGGCACAGGAATAATTTTTGAAGTATGATAAGTCAAATTAGTATGTAACTTCTCCATGAACCCATTCCAACCAACGGATTTGTTGTTTGAAAATTTTGAATAAGTCCATGTAAAATCTGCCGAAGAAATTTCATAGTTGTCCGTAACATCTAGAATATCTTCTATCCGAACTGTTTTCAATTCATCGGAATTTTTGTTTTCAAAACGTTTTAATTTCACAAATCCAATTTTGCCTATCTCTTCAGACGATGGAATCTTTTTTAATCTAGAGATAGTTTTCTTTGAAATAACACTAGACGCCGGAGTAACAACCATTATTCCACCCATTGCATGGAAAGTATTCTTGCCATCAATTGTGCAAGTATTATGATCCGCGTTGTCATAAATAAATTGAACGTATGAATCTGCAGAAAGCGAATGATTGGCAGGGTCCTCAATAATCGATGCTTCAAAGCGCAAAGTTTCTTTATATGAAGAACACAAACCTAAATTAGATAATGAGTCAATCAATCCTTTTGAGGCATATTTTTTATGAATCATCGACGACAAACCAAGTAAAATTTGAGATAAAAAAGAACGTGGCCTTACAGATGTCATAATGCAATGAGACATTGTGGCTATTTTTTTATCCATCCTACGAACATTATTTTACTCTTTTCTTTACTACTTTTACACACAATATTCAAAAAAACTTGCAAAGTTTCAGGAACATCCTTAAAAAGATTGCCTTCGTTTAAATCTGGAATTTCGTAATAATTCATATCGTATAATTTAGAACGTATATCTTCTAAAACAATTTCAGCAGCCATTTGAACAATTCTAGTTCGTTCGTCTTCTTTACTTTTTAATCTTTTTTCGTACCAGTCTTTGCAGTTTCTTGCCAGCAGCACCATTTTTATATAAAATTATCATGTCTTTTTTAATGAAATGACACTCGATATCGTTCTGATAATGCTCTTTCAATTTATTCTTAATAGTTGTGTAGTCTAGGAGATCTCCTGAAAATCCCTCTTTTATTTCATTGACAGAAAATTGACATTCTGTTTCGTTGTCAGCGATATAATTAATAAGATAATAAAATCCTTAGTATTTTTACATGCTGAGCGACCCCTTTTTCTTTCAGTTCTTTCGTTATAAAAAGTAGACATACAAGCACTATGATAATGCGCTTTTACTGCAACTAAATCAGGCACATTTCTCAAACGAGCTGAAATGTTTTTATCGAAATCATTTAATGTGCTTTGTTTTTTAATATGCTGTAATATATTATCTTTTGTATCGTTATTTTGAACAGATCGAATTTTTTCTTTTGAAATATTACCGAAAAACCCACCGCAGAGAAAGCAATGAGATTGGAAATTAAATGTAAGAGCGTCTTTATTTATTTCTTTTCCTTCCTGTGATTTTCTCCGTCTTGAACTACGGAATGTAGCAATTGCAGTCTCATCATTATATTGACTTTGACAAGTTCGATGAATAAAGGCTGTTGTTAAAGTCTCAAATTTTTTATATTTATTGTCGATTCTTTTCTTGCTAGACCCCACTAAACGATTCAAAGCTGCTTTTTTTATTTCATACACTTGCTTATCATCTGCCTTATTGCAGATTATACAAACAGATTCATCCATACTGATAATCTGAAAAGACAAAATCAAATTAATAATGCCTTTACAGTTTTATCATGAGTATAACTAAATTTGTTTGTGCAAAATAAACGAAATTATTATTTTTCAATATTGTATTAAAATATCATTCAATTTTAATTTTTGAGGTTATGTTACGTTAAACATACTGTTAATGAACGAAAATCATAATATTTTTATTTTAGAGCTGATTGATTCAGATTAAAATATAGGTAGTATTTACCTTGCTATGTAGATTCCAAAAGTTTCTTTTAAGGAAGTAAATTTGTTACGATTGTCTTCAAATAACTCAGCCTGCACGTGTATTCTTACGAACGATGTTGTTCACTGCTCTGTATCTCGAGTACTGGCTAACGGTTTTTGCAGCTGCTACGAAATGATCAACAGGTAGTAACGCCCAGACCCTCCTAGCCCCTTCCCCACTTCTCTATGAAATACCTTCTGATGGACTACAATTTTCCGTAGGCCATTCAGGTATATAAGTTACCTTAAAAGAGTAATAAATAGGTACCGACGCATATAATTCAAAGAAGATCCTACAACTTTCTCAAAATATTGTACATGTCTTATAAAGTATTAATTTTATTAACTTATTTGGTTGTTAATTATAATAGTATATTTCGATTTGCAATTTTTTAGTTTATCAATGTAGCATCGAATCTTATGTTTTTCGAGTAATTAAAGTGTAAATTTTAATAAATAGCTAAAAATTTTACATAATGATTAAAAAACAATTTTTCGAATTCGAGTTTTTTCGGTTTTTTGCATTTTCTGCGAAAATTTGCCACAGTAATGTATATTTTTTTTTACACCATCAGAAAGTAGAGATTTTAACGAACAAAAAGCACACTGACTTTTTTAAAAAAGCAGATATTTTGACGTCAGAATTTTCGATTGAAAATTAGGGTGCTTTTTCGATATTAAATAAAAATAAGGGGAAAAATTAAATATTTTTAATCAAAAAAATTACAGTGTGTTTGGGACATAAAAAGGTAAGTTTTCACCAAATTTCGTGAAAAAAAAAATTTCTTGTGGAAAATAAAAATAAAAAACCAAAAAATCGGTTATTTGAATTTTTCGCATAAATTTTGAGGTTATGTGAAAAAAGTGTAAATACAAAAGTTGTACATCTTTTTATTACCTACAACTTTGCCATTTAACTTTTTTCCATAGGACTTGTAGTTTTGCCGGAAATCGCGATAAACCGTTTTTTACCCTTAAAAACTCACCCCCTTCCACTTCCCGAAACTTCGGCCCTGGTCTATCCGTCGAAGCGTCCGAGCGAACCCGACGCAAAAATAAATCGTCTTAATTGTCGTAACGGGGGAACCAGATCGAAGACTCCCGCCGCCGGCAACAGATGTGGTATCCCATCAGGAAAAATATGCAAAAACTGCGTAAAAGGAAATCATTATTATTTTAATATCTTTTTTTTATTAAACAACTACTTTAAATGAGCATAACAGTAAAGAATGGATGTTAGGTGAACAGTATGGGGTGTTTAGTGTGAGCAAATGTGATCGAACGGCATCGGGTGTGAGTGTGAGTGAGAACGATTGAACGGTATAGATGTGAGTGTGAGCGATCAAACCGTATGAGCGTTGGTATGAATGAGAGCGATCGAACGGGTGTTAAATGAACAGCGTGGGGACGTTGGTGTGAGCGAGAGTGATTGAACGGCATCGATGCGAGTGTGAGTGAGAGCTATCGAACGGGCGTCAGGTGAACAGCATGGGGCGTTGGTGTGCGTGAGAGCGATCGAACGGCATCCGGTATGAGTGAGAGTGAACGGGCGTTGGCGCATCCGATAAGGATGTAGTATCCACCAGGAAAAAAATATGTATAAATCATTCTTATTTAATATATCTTCTTTCACAAACACATACTAAACACAAAGGAAAATCATTCTTATTTTTAAATATATCTTTTTATTAAACTAACACTCTAACAAAACACGACAGTAAAAGTGTGTGTGGTTGTGTGGTACAATCGAACGCATCGATGACGTCATCCGCGAAACGTGTCGTGACATGTCGCGTGTGTCCTTCCAAAAATCTTCGATCCAATCCATCGACGCGAGCGTTGGTGCGAGCGAGATCGAGCATACGGCACAGGGGATTATAGATACGCGAGCGTTGGTGCGAGCGAGATCGAGCATACGGCAAAGGGGGTTCTGGATACGCGAGGGATCGAGGGGGAGGGGGATGAATGGGCGTTGGTGGAAAAAACGCGCGAACTCTCTCAGTCGCCCTTCCGCTCTCGAGCTCGCAGGATCTTCGTCACGTCGCTCCTCGCGTCGTGACGTCACGAGCTCACACACATATGCACCCGTGGGGGCGGGGGCCGGGGAGGAAAACTGCAAGAGGTGGCGGGAGGTAAAAGCAGCTCGCTCATTGGCTGCCCCCCCGCACCACAATACCCCTCTCGCCCAGTTTTCCCCCCGGCCCCTCACCCCGCAGGGTATACCATGTGCGAGGATATACCTTGCTTTGCTACTAACGTGTATTTTTTTCGAAGATACGACTCATTACGTCTACGTGTCACGTAGATCATTTTCGAACGGATTCGTATAAAAGGCGAATACGGGTAATAATACGTATCAGTCGTAGATTTTTCTCGCGATTAAGGTGGGTGACAAGAAATCGCATAGTGCGACGAAAATTGCCACACATTCGATCGGTAAGAGAAACGCCTGTCTCCTCGCGGCGCTCTATCATTTGAACAAAAATCAACACACAACGTTCTTACGCGGCGCTGACGAAAAACTAATTCGTTGTATCTGTGAATGTGTTTTTAATACACTCAAAGGTAACGTTTCGCTCGAACGTTGTGAAAAAAATCGGTTAACCAAATACAAAACGCCTCTGCGTCGCATCGTTGCAAAACGTGGAAATTGGAAGGATAAAAGAAAGCTGTTGGTGCAGCGAGGCGGATTTTTACCTTATATTATCGGACCTATATTATCGACCTTATTATCACTAATTATCGAAGATACGAAATAGTGGGGATAAAACGCTATGGAGAGGGCCAAAAAAATAGTTTTAATTTCGACGGAAAATCTCGAGAGAATGCAACATCAGTTACGTCAGAATTCGACGTCATTAGCTGACGGAGAGTCAAAGGAAATCGCAATATCGCAAAATTCGGATAACACCAAATTCGAAGCACTAATAACACAGCGCAAACTCCCGGAACTCATCTAACACAACTCGATGCGGAGATGGGCCGTATTCTTAATTCTGACTGGCCACGTGACGAAAGTGAGAGATGGAAAATGTACAGAGAGGCATCATAGCGATACCTACGATTTAGCCAAGAAACGCGAAGGCAGAAAGACGTACGCAGCGAAAACGAAAACGCAGAAGACAACGCTACATGAGATGCATCAGCTGATAACGAGACGACGAACGATGAAGTTTTTTACGATCTCACGCAAACATCCGATATTCCGCCAGCGCATTCCGTCAGTAACACCGGTATTATTACGAAAATTTCGAAATTTCGAGCGAGCATAATCATGCGAAGAATAATCATGCGATGAAAAGCATTGAGTCAATAGTGGAAAGCGTACCGAAATCTTATCGTAAGCATGTACACTTACTGATGAAACATTTGATTCGAAATGCTGTGCCTGATATAATTAGTTGAGACGAGAATCGTGACTATAGATGGTAACGTAGTGAAAGATTCGAATATCGCCGACTTGATAAACGACGCGATGCGTGAGAGAAAAACTGTGAAAGTAGGTAGAAATCAGTTCGCGCGATTACTCCGTGCGTTGAACATACCTTCTGCGCTGGTGAGAAATAAAAGATTATTGTCCTCGCACGGTGTTAGTGTAAACAGCGTAAAACTTCGATCTCGGGCGAGTTCCACACCTTTTATATCGAAAGCGTGAGTTCCATGCCGATTGTATCGAGAGCGCGAGGAAAGAGAAAAACGTAAAAATTACGAACAAGAAACAGACGAGGAAAGTTCGCTGATTCTTTCTCGTGCACGAAAAACTGATACCCCCACATCTCTACAAACAGGAAAAAATCGATTGCTCGGTTGGAAAAAACTAAGATAATACGATGGCGTTTGAAAAATTATACTATGATTCGTCGCATTATGCGGGCTATTCGGCGGTGGATAATCTAACTCGTGCTGTTAAACCGAATTTCTCACGGGGAGAAGTGCGCTGGCTCAAATCGCGAGACGCGTACACGTTGCACCGACCATTGCGTAGAAAATTTCCACGATTGCATTACAACGTAACACATATCGACGATGTGTGGGAGGCAGATTTGATCGAACTCCGAAATCTAAAAAGTTACAATGACGGATATTCCTATCTGTTAGTGATTATTGATGTACTAAGTATTAGGTGTTAAACTTAATTCCTATCGTTTTTTCGTCTCGAAAATCGATTTGTTTCGAAGGGAGGATGAATGAATACCTTAATAAAAGTAATTTCCTCAATTTTCTACTACTTTTTCCCATCTCTCCGGCAACAGGGCAATCCCACGACGGTAAAACGTGGTGTCTTTCGAGCGATTCATTCATCCACCCATTTTTGGACTTTGTTGTAACTGGAGAAGTATGTGTCCGTAAGTGCGTGTCGCATCGATCGG
>NW_017300148.1:11100-16421 GCF_001594075.2 Trachymyrmex cornetzi
CGGCTGTCCTGGACGTTCTTTGTCTCTCACATCAAAATCACCATTTCGGAAGCGTTCAAACCGAACTCTACATGTTCTTTTCGATGGAATTTCATCACCATACACTTCGGATAATAAGCGATGCGCTTCAGCTGCTTTCTTGAGGTCGAAGTAATGAAGAAGCACATGTCGGAAAAACAGCTTATCGCGATTCATTTTCAATCGATTGGAAAATCTCTTTGGCGTCGAGAAATCCAACCTGTGAGGATTGAATCGCTTTCAGCGATGTCTAAACTACAAAAGACATGTGACTTTATCGTCGAAACTCGTCAGCGTTGGAAGCAAAGCCCTCTAGTAGCGAGCGATAGGAATTAAGTTTAACACCTAATAGTAACTCGTACATAGCACTATAGGGCTGTAGGACTTTGAAACATATTGTGTCATATTCACTGTTTACAAATTATTATTATTATTATTCTTATTATTATGTTAGAAACTCAAAAGTAACACTTTAAAATAGAACACGTATGTTAATGAAGTTTGTATACTGAAAAAAGTATTTAAAAAATCATTTTTAACATAATAAA
Source organism: Trachymyrmex cornetzi (assembly GCF_001594075.2). Taxonomy (NCBI): domain Eukaryota; kingdom Metazoa; phylum Arthropoda; class Insecta; order Hymenoptera; family Formicidae; genus Trachymyrmex; species Trachymyrmex cornetzi. The sequence continues at coordinate 11,667 of NW_017300148.1, forward strand.
TTGAGTTTCTAATATCATAACAATAATTGTAATTATAATTACATTAATAAAAATTTGTAAACAGTGAATGTGAGGCAATATGTTTCAAAATCCTATATCTCTATAGTGCTCTGTATGAGTTACGGCTAATGTCATTTCTGAATTCGAGCGTTTAATGTCTCCGCGCGTGATCTAAATGCTATGAAACAAAAAGAGTGAGGATGACAATAGGCAACATCGGTCGAAATGTGCAACTCGGCTGCAAGCCTGACGTAAGTCAGTGCTCGCAAGGATTTGCACATTTCGGCCCGATTCCGGCGCGCGATCACCGCTCGAGGCTCAGCGGCCGAGCCGCCAGGCGCTCACGTGACGCTCTGACTCAGATTGATTGCGTTGAAAATTCGATAACCATATTGGCGCGCAATTATAATTTCTAAAATTAAATGAATATATATAATAGTTCAACATCTTAACATTCAGACCGTAGTGGCGCTTTATAAATTATTTAATAAAAAAACATGTTTCAATAATAATTTGGCGGAAGGTGCGCTCTCAGTATATTTCTGGTACAGGGGCGCTCTTGAGTCAGAGCGTCACGTGAGCGCCCGGTGACTCGGCCGCCGAGCCTCGAGCGGTGATCGCGCGCCGGAATCGGCCCGAAATCATATATGTAATACTATTATGGGTGCATTCAGGGAACTCAATACCAGTGCTATGCAGCGCTACCACTGTTCAGAGAATTAACTGATAGCACTATGAATCACTATCGTGACTTTATTGTTGGTAGCGTTTGACGTCATGACTCGCGCTACAAATGCTATCGCCAAAGAGGTAGTATATTGATAACGTAGCGTTCGCTCTATGAACAGCGAATATGAATAGTATAGTGAATACTGAAGTGAACATTGTTGCCTGATACTTGGAAATGAATTATCGCAATAGTATTCATTACACTTACAAGGGACCATCTCGGTTTGTACAACAAGTAAATGAAAATCCTTTATGTCAGTAAAAGTTGACGGCATAAGATGTAAATTAAAGAAAATGGCGGGAGCGTATAGGTCGTAGGTTCCGAGAAATTTAGTGTTATAATGCATGGTAAAAGTTCTAGAACGGCTAATATCTCAAAAAATATTGATTTATCTAAAAAATGTTTGAAACAAAAGTAATAGAGTCATAAAAAAGTTATCAGATGGTGATATTAATTCGACATTGGAATTACCTTGGAAAGTGCTTTCAAAGTAAACACAAAAATCTTAAACGAAACTCCCTATTTTTCATAGTTATGGCATTTGAAAGTTATAGTACCGTTGGCATTAGCATTACCCAAAGTGTACCGCGTGGAGGTTGTACGGTTGCATTTACACACACAACAGAGCCTGTAAATCCGACCGTGCAACCTCCACGCGGTATACCTTGGGTGATGCTAATGTCGGTGGTACTGTAACTTTCAAATGTCGTAACTCGGACAGTTCTTATGAAGAAATGGTTTCTAACCAGGATTCTGGAAACGTCTCAACGTCAGCTATAAAGATATGCTATGAAAAATAAGGAGTTTCGTTTAAGATTTTTGTGTTAAACACTTGAAAACACTTCCCAAGATCATTCCAAGGTCAAATTAATATCATCATCTGATAACTTTTTTAAAACCCTATTGCTTTTGTTTCAAACATTTTTTAGATAAATCAATATTTTTTAGATATTAGCCGTTCTAGAATTTTTACCATGCACTATAACATTAAATTTCTCGGAACCGACAACCTATACGCTCCTGCCGTTTTCCTTAATTTACATCTCATGCTGTAAACTTTTACTGATATAAAGGATTTTCATTTACTTGTTGTACAAACCGAGATGGTCCCTTGTTAGCTTTTAAAATGGATTACGTGGAAATGGAATTGCGTGATGAAGAGTTACAGGAAAGTTATATGTTAAAATTGAGTCCAACGGATATCATTAAAGCAAAATATTATAAGGTTATGATTGTCCAATATTTTGTAATTATACAGTTTAGCTCAAAAATTAATAAAATTAGGCTAGTTTAACGCGTTTTTGCATAAAACGAAAGAATCTAGCAGAATCTAAAGAATCTTGTTCTTGGTCCATTTTGCCGTATGCGGTATGGTTAGGGCAAACACTACACTATTATTGTTCACAGAGCTTGTATTCGCTAGCGCTATCTTGACTCCATGAACAGAGATGATAGCGTTAGCATTGGTAATGAGCTCCCTGAACGCACCCTATATTGCTAACGCAGCCTCTTTTTGAAAGTGGGGGGTGTGCCAAGATAGTAAGATAAAAAATCGACTTCTCGCTTTCACAATTTGTGTACTTTGAATGCGTATGCATGGGGGAACGCCTGCGCGCGCACTCATGGCACGTGTATTGTAAAGGTTAGATATTATAAAGTATAATTAAAAGAAATACCAAGTATAACGTGATCGCGGCATTATTTCCTTTTTTTAACTAGTACTTTTATGTAAACCAAAAACAAATTCAACTTCCCTATTGAATACGTCGGACACAATAAACGTGATAATATATGATAAAATAAGTTGGGAACAACGCGCATGCGCATTGCGAAGGTACATGAATTGTGGAAGTGAGAAGCGATCGTCTGCACCGTGTTTGCTGCAGCACTTAATTGCCGTTGCAATATAATAGTAGGGGTGATCCCGATTGACCACGTCTCGATTGGACACCACCAATCACAGCGACCGGTGCTTAGGAGCTTTGTAGTCTCAAAGGCTGTAAGTGGCTCGTGTCCAATTGAGCCGTGTCCAACTGGGTGCCACTCCGCATTGAAGAAGCGTGTTCTGAATACGAGCCACATATTATATGTATACATTGTACTAGACTGCTAACATCTATTACTACAATAATTATATTCCTAATTGAAAACAGGAATGTTTTAAAGAAAATTAATTACGATTATTGGATTGTTTCACAATAATGTTATATACATGTATAAAATTAACCTAGAAATTACCTGATTTACATAAATTTCAGCGATTGGTTTAGTTCTAATATTCTTGAGAGAAACTTTCATAAAATATGTAAATAAAATACATATTTTTCTTTTTTTTTAGAAACGTATGTTGAGAAATTATTTTAACAATTCTTTGTATTTATTTGTAATATCTAATTTTATCTTAATTATTTCTAAGTAGAACAAGTCAAAATATATTGACTGATTGTGTTGATTGAATTTATATCATTTTTTCATCATAATTCAGTCAATGTAACATCTAATTGATATTATTTAAACACACCTCGATATTTAAACTTTATTTTTGTTCTACTTAAATTAAACTTTTACAAGGTCTATATTTAAAAAAATAACGTCTATGATTGTTTCGGTTCAATTATTATCTGAAAATATTAATTATTATATTATTATATTATTATCATTATATTATTCATGCAGCAATCCACGAAACGGTTTAGTGCGTCGGAACTTTCTCGCTTAACATGGCGCGAGATTACACTAATGTGTGGTGGGGGAAAGGACATCAGCAATCTAGATATCTCGATGTAAGAATATATTCTTACACCCTGCTATATTCTATACATATATATATATATATATATTTTACATATATTTATTTCTATAAACAGGGTGTCCCATAACTCTCCTGACAAATATCATGGACAGGTAGAGCGGATTAAACTGTGACGGAACGTCTTCTACCATTTTTCAATTTTCGCAATAGCTAACGAGATATTTATTTATAAAAATATCCAAATTCGCCCGGGCCACCGCCAAATCCAAGCGCGCGGCTTGATAGGACCGCCCAGCGCGGCGCGCCGCGCGCGCTCGCCGTCGCTAGACACGCGTCGTTTATAACAAGCAGCAATGGTCGTCGCTAGACATGAGTCGCGATTAGCGTCGAATTTCCAGCTATAATTATTCTTTGAGATATGATCATTCTCTATTCATATCAAAACGAAATCTTCGTACGAAAAATGTATTTTTGCATGCACGTATGTTCGGAAACATATTAGAAATTAATACCTCTGTTACGAAAATTAGGAAAATTGAGAACTCTTTCCAAGAACACAGTTTAGTTCGCTCTAAAGTGAACTTTCGTCGCGCTCGTCTCCGCGTTTTAAATTGTGAATTATTTCCTGAATATTTGTATCATAACAAAATTATTCACGACATAGAAAAATTGTTTGCGTGCATTTTCTGTGTGCGAACGTGCGCACAGAAAAATAGCAATTCTACAAAGTCAAAGCAGTTACTTAATATCTCTTCTTTTAGGAAGTAATCTTTAACAAAGAATATTTATTTTGATAATAATCCTAAAATATACATATGGCAAGCGCGTTACTTTTTAATAGCATAAAAGAAATTTAGTCTAATGTGGTATTGGTTACGAGGAAGGAAGTCCATGGACAGACTGGAACTAGGTGTCTCAGCTGGACGAAGAAAGGGGAGGAATTTCCAGGGACGTAGACGGTGATTAGTCTGTCCCCTTCGTTGGAGGTGGATGAGAATGATTGGACGATCCGATCCCAATCGGTAGATTGAGGATCGGAGTGGACAGGAGGAGGAGTTGGGAGTTGATTAAAAGAGAAAGGGGGAGTTGGGAGTTGGTCAAAAAGGGAAGGAGAGGGAAGGAATCGTTCCTCGAAGGGCGGAGGAGAGTAGTTCAGGAACTCTAGAACCCCAGGGTCGAGGATTGGAGTGATTGTTAGATCAAGTGGTTCTGTAGGTGTTGGTGTGGGCGAGGTGTATGATACGGGTGTATAGTCAATCGAGTTGTCGAGTAA
>NW_017300148.1:18975-21287 GCF_001594075.2 Trachymyrmex cornetzi
GCTTATGGAAAAAAATGTTTAATACAAAAGTTTTAGTATATCAAGTGATCTATTATATGGTTATGTTGAAATGACCTTCATGTGACCTTGAAGGACACTGTGAAGACTCACTTTGATCAAGCATCTCGAAGAGGTGGATATCCGACCGTGCCACCTCCACGCAGTATACCTTAGATAACGCGCCGGCGATACTTAAACTTTAAAAATTCGTAACTCAGGAAGATCTCAAGCAAAAAGGGTTTTTAACTAGTGTTTCGGAAACGTCTTGCCACCAGCTTTAAGGATATGTAAGAGAAAATAGGTGTTTCCATTTAAGATTTCAAAGTTGACATTCACGATGTTCTTCAAGGTCACATGAAGGTCATTTCAACATAACCATATAATAGACCACTTGATATACTAAAACTTTTGTATTGAACATTTTTTTCCATAAGCATTATTTTCCAAGATATTTGACCGTTGCCGAACTTTCTCCCATCACTGTATATACATATATATGTGTGTGTACGTACATTTGGTCGCGTGCGTTGGAAAAAAAGGGGGGAAGGGTGACGTGCAAATGTAGACTTACTAGTGATGATGATTATTTGTCAAGTGAGTCGGTTCCCAATGAGGCTCGACGTCCACGCAAGAGCGCTTGAGGATAGCGGTTGGCGGGTGGGTGGTCTCTAAGAAGTCCAGAGGTTACCAGAGCACTCGAACAATGCCAACGAATACTGCGCGAGTTGAACTGCCGCGAACATTTTGCGTGGACTACTTTTGAAATTTCGCGAACTTCCGACGTGACTTTGGCTGCTGTTAAACTGTATCTGACGTTCTGTGCTTCCGCGGGGCCTCTATTTATATCCCAAAAAAGGGAGTAGTGCCCTTTGTCTAGGATGCAATAGTTAGTTACAATGTCGCGCGAGATTTACGATTTTTAAGATGTCCTATCGTTGTTAATCTAAAGTACAAATTTAAAAGAGGTTTAGAGAACAAAAGGAATGATTTATGTTTTCTCTAAAAGGGACAAGATTGCTTTAAGCGAGTGATGAATTCCGTTATCCTCGCGAAAAATATGGCTAAGTAAACAGCTGTGAGGCGTTATCTCATGTTTTTATGATTTTTGTGGCGACGCGGCGCCTGTTTTTCTGAAGATGAAATTGTTGGTCAACAATTCGGACAACAGCTTGAATTTTTATCATCGCGTGATTTAGGTCCATTTATGATATTTTTCGTAATCTTGTCCCTTTTAGGCCTGCGTTAGTGTTGTTATTTTTCCGGGTTGATTGACGTTTACGAGTTTTCCGCGGAGCCTGTGTGGTCTGTTTTTCAATTTTTATACGGGGACCCCTGCTCGCGTCTCGCAGGCGCCAATCATAGTCGCGGCGGAGCCGATTCTCTCAAAAGAGAAGAATCTGCGTCTGCAGGACGTAACAACGATATTTCCTAAAATCTCGTCTTGTCTCGTGTTGCGGCATCCCTATATAGATTATATATAGAAAATAAATATATATAGAAAAAATATATACAGGGTGGTCCGTTTTAATCTATCGATGCGAATATCTCGGAAAGTACGCATCTGATTGAAAAGTTGTAAAGGGAAAATTTATTTGTTTAGATGGGGGACATCCAATGACACCGAACTCGGCCCCCCACCCCCACCCCCGGGGGATATCGATGTGAATATCTCAACAACTACACATATGATTGAAAAGGTAGAAAAGGGAAATCTGTTAGGAAATCTGGATAGGGGACATCCAATGACACCATACTCGATCTCCCCCCCCCTCTCCAACCCTCCGTATGGAACGGGTTCAACTTAAAAGTCTTAAATGGGTACCCCAATTTTTTATTGCAGATTATGATTCTGCGTCGAAAAATATCGAAGTTTTGTGTAACGTCCGGCGCGTTACACTATAGCACTCCGGCCGTTTGCCAAGCGAACATGAGCGCACAGTATAGTAAATAATACAATACGTGCCGCGAGAACCTATAGCATATGCTACCGTTGCCGTTACCAACGAACGTTGCGGGCACAGCGCCTGCGCGAATCATAAAATAGAGAATTAATAGGAAATCCGCTAAAAACACGTAGATTGCACCACTAAAAAACGAGAAACAATGAACATTAGAACTAGCCATTTAATAATCGCGAAGAAATAACACCGATTCATTAAGAACAAGTGAAAACACGTAATGCACTTACAAAATGCATAGCGATACAAGACAAAGTGCACGCATCAATCACGAAGGCCTCAAATAGCAAATAGGAGCTACTGCAATTTGAAGGAAGGCACGAATAAGGAAATAAAAGCCCTAAATAAACAAGG
>NW_017300148.1:21590-22068 GCF_001594075.2 Trachymyrmex cornetzi
GCAGACAAATCGCCTTATTCCTTCTGAAGAACCTAAACGGTAAAGACTCCCAGCGCTTTCAGTAGCGCTCCGGACCATCCGTTCTTTCCTACCAATCCAGCTCCGATCGTGCGCCAACCACGGCGTCAGACGAGCTAATCCTTTGCCTGATCTCTACAGCGCAAACCACGGCGACGTGGAGATCACCTCCTAGCGAAAACTCTAACGAGCGCCTTCTCGGCGTCGAGGTCTTTTCGCATTCTTTTCTTTCCGATCTGCCGCCATTACAAAACGTTCTTTCTGAAGCAGATGCCTAAGAAAAAACGTGGACGCGGCAAACGAGGAAGGTGACGGACCCACCTGAAGCAGCTCCAGCGAGAGCTGCTCAAAGAGGGGGCGTTCAACCCTGCCCAGTACTGGGAAACGGAGACCGGAAGGGGGACGGAAGCGAATACCGACGCACCCCCTCGCACGCGCGAGATCGCGAAGAAACCGGACG
>NW_017300148.1:22161-23859 GCF_001594075.2 Trachymyrmex cornetzi
CGAGGCCCGCGATAATAACAAATAAGCCTCGCGTGGTAGCTATCACGCCTTGTACATTAGACATTAAAATCATACAATCTTAAACATTCTGTTCTTATTAAAAGCCTTTTCATTTCCTTCCAAATCCTTCTCATCACACAAGAGAGTGTAGATAGAGAGACAACGAGATGAAGCCTAACTGACGCTTCCTCTAAACTCTCTATTTTATTTTTATGAGAAAGGACCTGGAAGGCTAATTACCTTTAAAATCTAGTAAATTCGTGAAATCACATATATAATTCTCGAAAATCGTGCTCAATTCCGAGCACTGGTGACAGCTGCCCGTAATAATAATAAAGACACGCGTCTAAACACCACATTGAAGTCAAGGCTTCACCCCGCGCGCCCCGCTCCGCGCTCGCGTTCCCGCGAACTCGTGTCGCGTCTCGAGACCGCTGAAATCTCGCGCTCAGGACGTAACATTTTGTTTGGAACGTTTTTTTAGACTCGTGACAGATGTCGCTGTAATCGAAACAAAACTTCCATATTTTTCGACGCAGAATCATAATCTGCAATAAAAAGTTAACTCGGCGAATTAACATTATGTCGCTACATAATGAAAATTTCGTATTTCTATTATGTTCCGACATAGTTCTAATTAACAGAAATATTATTATGTCACGACATAATTTTAATTTTCATTAAAAATCGTAATTTTTTAAGAATTAACACATTAGACTAAATTTCTTTTATGCTATTAAAAAGTAACACGCTTGCCATATGTACATTTTAGGATTATTATCAAAATAAATATTCTTTGTTAAAGATTACTTCCTAAAAGAAGAGATATTAAGTAACTGCTTTGACTTTGTAGAATTGCTATTTTTCTGTGCGCACGTTCACGCACACAGGAAATGCATGCAAACAATTTTTCTATCTCGTGAATAATTTTGTTATGATACAAATATTCAGGAAATAATTCACAATTTAAAACGCGGAGACTAGCGCGACGAAAGTTCACTTTAAAGCGAACTAAACTGTGTTCTTGGAAAGAGTTCTCAATTTTCCTAATTTTCGTAACCGAGGTATTAATTTGTAATATGTTTCCGAACATACGTCCATGCAAAAATAAATTTTTCGTACGAAGATTTCGTTTTGATATGAACAGAGAATGATCATAGCTCAAAGAATAATTATAGCTGGAAATTCGACGCTATTCGCGACTCATATCTAGCGACGACCATTGCTGCTTGTTATAAACAACGCGTGCCTAGCGACGGCGAGCGCGCGCGGCGCGCCACGCTGGGCGGTTCTATCGAGCCGCGCGCTTGGATTTGGTGGTGGGCCGGGCGAATTTGGATATTTTTATAAATAAATATCTCGTTAACTATTGCGAAAATTAAAAAATGGTAGAAGACGTTCCGTCTCAGTTTAATCCGCTCTACCTGTCCATGATTTGTCAGGAGAGTTGTGGGACACCCTGTATATATATTTTTTTTCTATATGTATTCTATATAGGGATGCCGCAACACGAGACAAGACGAGATTTTAGGAAATATCGTTGTTACGTCCTGCAGATGCAGATTCTTTTCTTTTGAGAGAATCGGCTCCGCCGCAACTACGATTGGCGCCTGCGAGACGCGAGCAGGGGTCCCCTTATAAAAATTGAAAAACAGACCACACAGGCTCCGCGAAAAACTCGTAAACGTCAATCAACCC
>NW_017300148.1:24279-29396 GCF_001594075.2 Trachymyrmex cornetzi
CAAAGTCACGTCGGAAGTTCGCGAAATTTCAAAAGTAGTCCACGCAAAATGTTCGCGGCAGTTCAACTCGCGCAGTATTCGTTGGCATCATTCGAGTGCTCTGGTGACGTCTGGGGTTCTTAGAGACCACCCACCCTCCAACCGCTATCCTCAAGCGCTCTTGCGTGGACGTCGAGCCTCACTGGGAACCGACTCACTTGACAAATAATCATCATCACTAGTAAGTCTACATTTGCACGTCACCCCTCCCCCCTTTTTTCCAACGCGCACGCGACCAAATGTACGTACACACACATATATATGTATATGTATATATATACATACATATAGATAAATATTTTAACTATTTACTTAATTATAGTGCGGTCTCACTCGTACAAAAGTAAACGGGGACGAACTCCCTATCTCCGGCGGAGTTCGCGGAACCGTTCGGTATCTGACGGCTTAACACCGGTAGAATCGACCTGCAGCCGCCCTACCGTGATAATAACGCCGCGGATACCCGAAAGGGTACCTCCTTTAGTACTTTCACTATTACTCGACAACTCGATTGACTATACACCCGTATCATACACCTCGCCCACACCAACACCTACAGAACCACTTGATCTAACAATCACTCCAATCCTCGACCCTGGGATTCTAGAGTTCCTCAACTACTCTCCTCCGCCTTTCGAGGAACGATTCCTTCCCTCTCCTTCCCTTTTTGACCAGCTCCCAACTCCCCCTTTCTCTTTTAATCAACTCCCAACTCCTCCTCCTGTCCACTCCGATCCTCAATCTACCGATTGGGATCGGATCGTCCAGTGGTTCTCATCCACCTCCAACGAAGGGGACAAACTAATCACCGTCTACGTCCCTGGAAATTCCTCCCCTTTCCTCGTCCAGCTGAGATACCTAATCCCAGTCTGTCCATGGACTTTCTTCCTCGCAACCAATACCTAATAATCATCTCTTCCTCTCTTACACATACACACACACACACACACACGGGGCGTTCTCTGTCAAAACGGTCACCCCTCTGCCCATTTCAATTTTTGAGATAAAATGCTTTATAAGGGCTTAAAATTTTCGTTAAAATATGTATTTTTTAAAGCCGTATGGTGTTTTTCGAACAACCAAAGTGGCGGGCGTTTTAAGAAGACAAACATGAGGAAAGTGATGAAAAAGTTTCCTTTTCTTGAAAACGAAAAATACAAATCCACTTATAAAAATTATGTTATCATGCCTAAATTGTAAAGTTATATATGCACTATTATTAGCAATATCGTATTTCAGAAAATTCAAAATGGCGGATCCAATATGGCCGACTGAAATTCACCAATTCACAAGATTTGGATGACAGTCTGTATATGGGGGTTTTCAAGGTCGGTTTTTGCGAATCTGAAGACAAAATTCAGAAATAGAAAATGGCAGATGCAATATGGCCGATCTAATTTCAATAATTTATATGATTAGTTTGAAACTCGGTACATGAGGTTTTTCGATGTTGCTGGTTGTGAATGTGAAGTAAAAATTCATAAAATTCAGAATAGCCGATGAGTAATACATAAAGTTTCATCTGATCTGAGTGGAACCTAGATACGTATTTTAGAAAAAGAATTTATTCGATACTGATTTTGCTTCGTGAGTTATTAAAGCTATAAAAAACGGCACCTGGGCGAATGTATATGTACGTAAATACAAGATCACAGACAGGAATTTTGATATTATCGGGTTACTTATGATTTGAAACGTGAAATTTCATGAAAAAACAGGCTAATTTTTGTAGCCGTAGTGACCAAATTCAGTACTTTGTTCACATATGGTGCGATTCCAACTAATTTAGTGGTACTATATGACTCCATTTTGATTGAAATTTGAAGTTCTAAACGTGATTAAGTAAGTTACAAATCTGAAAGTTGTTTTCTGTATTTTCGTTAATTTACGACTAACCTTAAACCTATAAATTTAAGACAGATGCATTATATCTGACAAAATATCATCAAAATTTAGATAGAATGAGGTATAATGAATTTCATATCAAAATTATACTAAGGTCCCTTGAATTCTATAAAGGATAAATATTATACTTGAAGTTTGTTCAACTGTCTCAGTCACAAAATAAGAAATTATTAAAAACTCTTGCGATTATCAGACAGACTGCCATCCAAATCACATCAATTATTGAATTTCGGTCGGCTATATTGGTTCCGTCATTTCGAATTTTTGAATTTCGACAACAGATTCGCAAACAAAAAACTTGAAAACCCCCATATACAGTCTGTCATCCAAATCATATGAATTACTGGATTTCGGTCGGCCATATTGGATCCGCCATTTTGAATATTTGAATTTCGACTTCAGATTCGCAAACAGCAACCTTGAAAACCCCCATATACAGTCTGTCATCCAAATCATATGAATTACTGGATTTCGGTCGGCCATATTGGATCCGCCATTTTGAATTTTCTGAAATACGATATTGCTAATAATAGTGCATATATAACTTTACAATTTAGGCATGATAACATAATTTTTATAGGTGGGTTTGTATTTTTTGTTTTCAAGAAAAGGAAACTTTTTCATCACTTTCCTCATGTTTGTCTTCTTAATACGCCCGCCATTTTGGTTGTTCGAAAAACACCATTAGGCTTTAAAAAATAGATATTTTAACGAAAATTTTAAGCCCTTATAAAGCATTTTATCTCAAAAATTGAAATGGGCAGGGGGGTAACCGTTTTGACAGAGAACGCCCCATATATATATTTTTTTATGAATAAAAGTAAGTTTTAGTTTTTCTTATATAGTCGCATTTAATTCTTGAATCGCTTCACACGAATATCCCGTACCCCCGTAACGCCTAAGATTGCACGAGGTCCAGTCCCAGGTCAAAAGGATTAAGTTCCTTGACCTAAAAAGTAGGACCAACGTTCGCACTGTCCATCGGAACAGGTATCATAGCGTCCCTTCAGGACGTTGACCCACGTTCTGGGACTTAAAAGGGTGCTAACGACTCACAGCTGTGCGCTTCCGTGCGTATACCTGTGAGATTGAGTCAACTGTCTTTCCATACCCTTTCCATCTTCCTCCTGTCTCTCTCTCACTCTCGCCAATAATTAGGGTTGGACGTAACATCGTCTTGTCTTGAAAAAATCTTGAAATGTACATTCTTGTTTTGATCTCGAACTTGAAAATCTTGTCTTGTCTCGAAATTCTCGACAATTTAAATAATGCGTTGTCCACAATACACGAAGTAAGAAGTAAGAATAAGAAATTGACCAACTGCAATCGATTATTCTTCTCAGATTTGATTGTAATTGGTTAATTTTTTACTCTTCTTACTCCGTGTATTGTAGACGATGCTTAAGTATTTGCGCAACGTCCGTTCCATCGAAAAGGTTATTCTCTACAGCAGGATTTATTATAACAAAACATAGAAATAGATTATGCGAGGAATCAGCGAGATCCTTACTTTGTTTAAATTAATGGGCTACATGTTCAATATCCAAAATCTTATTTGGTGAATAATAATTATAATTGACGCAATAAAGTGTTTGAATAATATTTGGTGTACAACTTTGGTTCCGTCGTTTTTTTTCCGAAATTCGAGGCTTTATTGTAAAAAATTGGTTATACATTTATGATTCAAAGTATTGTCCACTACTTTCTCCCATCTTTCGGGCAGTGTATGAATCCCGCATCGACAAAACTGGTCATCTTTTGAGGCGATCCACGAATCGATCTAATTTTTACTTCTTCATAAGACTGGAAGGGCTGGTAAGCCAGGCCGTGTGCCATTGATCGAAACAAGTAATAGTCAGAGGGAGCAACGTCTGGAGAATACGGCGGGTGGGGTAGGACTTCCCATTTTAACGTTTTCAAGTATGTCTTGACCACTTTCGCAACATGGGATCGAGCATTATCATGCTGCAAAATCACTTTACCGTGTCTCTCGTTGTATTGCAGCCGTTTGTCTTTCAATGCTCGGCTCAAACGCATCAATTGCGTTCGATACCGATCGCCTGTGATTGTTTCAATCGGTTTTAACAGTTCATAATACGTGTAATAACCGTGTAAGAAGCAGAAAATTAAAACCTCTCGCAAATGACGAGAATTTGGCTCGTAAACTAACATTTTCAATCGAGAATAACTTTATGCAGACACAAATCGACTAACGTTTCTATAGGGTTATGTTGACATATGCCCAAGTTTATTGTATGTCTATGATCTATTTATTTCGACCACCGCTTACCGCTAAAGCCATCTATAGGAAAACGGCGGAAGCAAAGTTGTACACCTAATAAAAAAATGTGATTCGTGTGTTATTTGATTTACAATTAGTATTATATTAGATATAGTTTAATGTGATCTAGGCGTTGCAATATTGCACATATTTAGTATTATTAATCATATTTGTATTATTTGTTTAGGAAAATAATTACAGTAATTCCGATACATACGGTATACATCATTTTATGTTGTGGCATATGATTGCGCTACTATTACATTGACAAATCGATTCAACTGACAGTAGTTTTATTTTACTCACTCCTTCTACTTGTTCTGACTTCTGCGATATAAATCCTATATAATTTCTATAATTTTTCGAGACTCGAGATTTTCAAGAACTTCGAGTTAAAAAATCTCGTCTTGTCTTTAAACTCTCCGCGCAAATCTTGTCTCGATCTCGTCTTGAAATTTGGGGCGAGACAAGACAAGATTCTCGAAATCTCGAATCTTGCGGCATCCCTAATTTTATATATATTCTATATATATATATTCTTACACCGTGCTAGATATCTATGCCTTAGGGCCAGTTTCACTAGAGCACTAGAAACGTAGGTATTCGCGTCCACCATTTTTACTTCTTTCCCCCACTGTTTGTTCTCTCTTCAACCTTCTCTCTTCGCTCTTCAAGCTTCTTAGTTTAGCGGCGGAATGGAGGGAGAGCAAGGAATTGAGAAAAAGAGCAAGAGAGTGAGAAAAGGAGTAAAAATGGCGAATGCGAATACTCACGTTTATAGTGTCTTAGTTTCACCAACGCCAGTTATAGTCCGGGAGATGATGACACTAAAATGGTCATGATTTGTTACCGCTTGAAATCGTCATTTATTAAGTAAACATGCAGGGAACGC
>NW_017300148.1:30980-33206 GCF_001594075.2 Trachymyrmex cornetzi
GCCCCTTCGATGCACAGAAACGGTATGGCACCTACCTTCCGATTGGTTTTTTTGACGTAAACTATCACTGGAAACACATGCCATCCGGTAACTTATTAGGAAAAAAGCAACAAATTTTTGACAACTTCAATCACACGCTATCAATTTTAAAAGCGCGGGAGGTTTGCCATACTTGCGTTTCCTGCATGTTTACCTAATAAATGACGAATTATGACGATTTCAAGCGGTAACAAATCATGACCATTTTAGTGTCATCATCTCCCGGACTATTAGCTTAATCGGCCGTTGACTGATCAATCGCGTTTGCTGTTTAGTAGAATCGACCAATTGCGGTTGACAGTTAATCACGATTAAGCTTGATCGGCGTTGGTGAAACTAAGGCATTATAAACGTGAGTATTCGCATATCCACCATTTTTACTCCTTTCCTCACTCCTTCCTCTGTTCCCACTGAGCTGAGAAGATTATCGTCGTTAAGGCCTTTGTACGTAAAAAAGCGTTAAGCCCATGACGCATACAAGAACGTAAGGCCGTAGCACGCAAGCAGTAAGTGAATTGGGCAATCACAGTAGAGACCGTAAGGCCAGTAGCGAATCCAATGTTACGATTTCCTTACTGATTACGGCCTTACGTTTTTCTATGTGCTGCAGGCTTTAATAGTAATTTTAATTCCGTAGACGTAAAATCTGCTGTCCATTCTTAGTACCCAGATGTACGCATGCGCATAAAGCTTGATTTAAGAAAAGAGGTTAGAAATCATGTCTGCGCGTACATACATATATGATATTTAGTGTGACATTGTAATCTATATATTTGGATGATATTATTTTATATAAAATATAGAATTATATACATTAACGCGCGCGCGCGCGTATGTAGGTGTTAATTCCTGCCGTTTTTCGTCTCCAAAATTGATTTGTTTCGAAGGGAAGAGATGAATGAATACCTTTGTTACATCCAGGCTCCAAAGGTATTTTTATCTTAGTGGAAAGAAGGAATTAGGAGGGGGCCAAGGAAGAGCGCAACTTATACCGCTTTTTGTGGCTTATCGCTCCGTGGACGCGTGCCACAACTCGGAAGCACTTGTGCGAGTCTTTGGTGCGGGTAAACGCAAATACGAAGCGCTGTTACGCCGCCCAAGACAGTGCCACCGTTGGTCCTTATCTTTGGTCAAGGAACTTAATCCTTATAACCAGGGATAGGACCCATATGATCTTTTAGGTGATGGAATGAGTCGGAAGGGTTAGAGAATGAAGGGTGATTCAATTTGATTTACAACTAATATTTAATATAATCTAACAATTTATACATTACAATATTTGGTACATTATAAATTGCATTGTATTATCCTTTTATCTAATCGCATAGCTAATTGACATGTGAGTATATCTATGTTTTATTATATGGTTGTGTGTGTGTGTATGGTTACGGGGAGGGAGAAGAGCGCCTGTTGATTTCGACGAAATATTCCAATGATTTCAATATTTCGTAATCGGTGTCGTCTTCTGGGGGAACGGGGGAATAGGAAATGGGGATGAAATCTAAGTAGGAAGATGATGGGAAGCTAGGAGCGGTGTGTTGGAAGGAGATTCTATAAGGTCTATAAGAGGAATTTCTGAACTGCTGGGAGTGAATTCATCTTCGATTTTCATATAGGAGCCAGGCGGTTGGCTACGGGGCTCCTCTACAGTTTTTATGCTCTGGTTAACAATAGGAGGTGGAGTTCCCTTGAGAAGCGCCTCGATCCTCGCTCTTTTCCGACGCCCCGCACGATGGCGATTACGCTTGACCATCTACGCGTGAAATTATCTTTAATTTGGCTGTCGTGATGTTGAGAGAGATATGGATTCGGATTGTGAAGTTTAAACTCAAGGAACTGAATATGAGAGAGAGAGAGAAAGAGAGAGAAATTACTGAAACGTTTTATTCGCTTCGAGTGATTATAGAAAGAAAGGGATCGCGAACTATTTGAAGCGATTTCAACGTTTCGTGAGTTCGCACGGAAAGAGGGAGATGTGATTTACTCGCAGTGTAATTTCGCTTCGAGTTATCGCGCGAAGAAGGAAAGTACGAACTATTTAAAGCGGGTTGACGCTTCGCGAGTTCGCAGGAGTAGACAGAGATGCGAGTTACCCATAGCGTAATTTCGCTTCGAGTTATCGCGGAAAGAAGGTAAAGTACGAACTATTTAAAGCGGGTTGACGCTTCGCGAGTTCGCAGGAGTAGA
>NW_017300148.1:33310-34257 GCF_001594075.2 Trachymyrmex cornetzi
AGAGAGAGAGAGAGAGAGAGAGAGAGAGAGAGAGAGAGAGAGAGAGAGTACTGAAGCGTTTTGGTCGCTTCGAGTGATTATAGAAAGAAAGGGGCCGCAAACTATTTGAAGCGATTTCAACGCTTCGCGAGTTCGCAGGAAAAGAAAGAGATGTGAGTTACACGCAGCGTAATTTCGCTTCGAAATATCGCGGAAAGAAGGAAAGATCGAACTATTCAAAGCGGGTTGACGCTTCGCGAGTTCGCAGGGAAAGAAAGAGATGGGAGATACTCAAAGCGTTGTCTCGCTTCGAGTTATCGCGGAAGGAAGAAGACCAGAGAGAGATGGAAATTACTCGAGGGCGTTATTTCGCTTCGAGTAATTGTAGAAAGAGAAAGCGAGAGAAAAAAAAGGAAGAGGTGTGAAAGAAGAAAAGGGGAAGAGCACGACAGAGAATTGTAAATAGTTACAGATAGGTGAGTCTTAGGTGATTGCAAAAAGGGGTGTTAGTGAATTTTAGATCCCCACAGAAGAATTAGTTACTCACGGTTTTGGCGGAGAGAGAGAGACTAACGAGTCCTTATGGGAGGAGTCCTCGCAGGATCAACGGTCGGAGTTGGCTTCTCTCAGAGCTTCCCTTAGACGGGTTGGACCGCAAGGTGATGGTACGAACTTGACCGCGAGAACTCCGCACCAATGTTAATGAATCGGGCAGCACTTCGTCTCGTAAGTGACTAAGTTAATGTTCGACTACTCTACACCAGTGATGCACATTTGGCTCCCCGGCAGGGATGTTCCTCGGGCAAAGAGATTGTGTACTAGATCAGAGGGCGCTTTTGTACTAAAACATGGTAAAATGTACTGGCAGGCCTGCCACGCTTCGCAACAGCTATATTTATATATTTTGTGACGTGACATTTTGTCCGTCACTGTGCGGACTTGTCGACGGCGGACTCGCGCTTCCTACC
>NW_017300148.1:36096-40532 GCF_001594075.2 Trachymyrmex cornetzi
CGCCCAACTTAGAATAAGAATTATAATTTTGGCCGAAAAACCGCCTGGCTGTCGCAAAATTCTGCTACCGAGGGAGACAAGATACTTTTGCGTACTTTGAGTACTACCGAGAACACGCGACGAAGTTGTGCCGTTGCTCGTGAGTACGGTTACAATTTATATACGACGTATTTTTTGTACGCATTTATTTTTAAATGCCAATAATTAAATAAAATTTTTTTTTATAATAAAGAAGGATGTGTGGACACATAAAATATAGATTTGTGCATGCTTATATACCGTATTTCATTTTAATCGCCCCATATCTCGAAAAATATAAAAGATACGAAAAAATGTTTCAAACCAAAGTTATATGGTTTCAAGAGGGGACATAAGACCACCGTATTTATATATATTTTCTGGAAGTGTTTAATGCCATTTTTTTTATTTGTTTAATTAAATATATATATATGAGGCATTCTTTCTCAAAAGGGCCACCCCTTCTCTCCATTTTAAATTTCAAGCAAAAAAGTTTTAGTACGGCTTAAATTAAAGGTAAAAGTGTCTACTTTTTAATGCCGTTGAGTCCTTTTTAAAATCAAAGTTATCGATGCATCGGTGAACAACTCACTTGACACAACTCCTTGCGGTGAGAATCGGACAATATTTATGTTATATAAATGGCTAAAGACGTTTTTCTTAATTTTTCACGAAAATATCAAGGTACACACTAGAAAATCTCAATAATTTTTTTTGGTAACTATAGATTTTAGAGAAAATTTCCTTAGAACAAAAATGTCCTAGAATTGGTTAAAGAATACTCTAAAAATTTTTAAGATTTTTTTGTAGACGTTTTTCAAAATTTCGATTTTCCGAATTTTCCAAAAATATAAAATTTTTTTTGTCAGTTATCGAAAAAAAAATTATTTTAACTTCAGACACCGAGTACGTCTAAAATCTATGTTGGATCTGCCATTTTCATTTTTATGACATAATCTTCAATTTCGTGAAGTCCACATCCAAATTAATATTTGAGGTCTTATAGAATTTTCAAAATCATCTATTTCTCCTTCTTTCCAAAGAACTATAATTAATAATCACGTTTTGTGTCATTTAATCCTTCATATTTCATTTGGGTCTTAAGATTTTAAAAAATTATCTTATACAAATGTGTTACCCTTTCAAGTAAATATGGTAACTGAGGGCTTTCGCTCTGAAATTCTAAATTGATTTTTGTTATTATTTCCAAGACGTATGACAAGAAAAGGAAATAGATCTTGAATGCGTTGTTGCTTAGGCTACTTAAAATATTCTTTGTCGTAGGCAAATTGTCTCTAACTGCCTTTTCAAAAAACATCTTTAAAGACTCCCAATGTTGCAGAATATTATTAATGACAGCCTATAAATTAAAAATAAATAAATAATAAAAGCAACAATTTAGTTATTATTAGTTCCAAAAGCATTGCTTTTAAAAATATATGAGATTTACTATTATTTTATTTAGAATCTAAATTTTAAATTTAATTCAGCACGAGAAAAGATACAAATTTTATACTATTATAATAATATCATGTACTAATACATATCAGTTGTCAACAATTTAAATTTCTATTACAAAATTGTATATAACATATAATATTTTATTTCTGATAATAATTAAAATGATTAAGTTCCTATTTTAACATATGTAACAATATGTATCAATACTTATACGAAGGGACAACCATCTTGTCTGGCTTAATCGAAGCATTTTATGTGGCTTTTCATTTTTAAATATTTGGCATTCTCGAAGATCCTCCTGGCGATAACTACTGTTTTTAAAATATGAGTAGATGTCTCGTGTAAATTGCTCTATTGTATTCGGTAGCTTTGTACATGCTTTAGAAGCACATAAATGTACTGAATGACAAACACAGCCTTGTACGACTAAATCAGGTGCAATTTGTTTAAGCTTAGCTTGTAATCCTCCCATATCTCCCATCATAACAGAACAGTTATCAGCAGCAAAGCCCACCAGATTGGTATATGGAATATTATTTTTATCGAAGTAATGTTTTATTATTTGATATAAACTTTCTGCTTTACAGTCTTTTACTTCTATTAAATCTAAAAATCGGTCTTGAACGCTATTTTCATCCCAGAATCGGGCGATTAAAACGATACTTTTTGTCGTGGAAACATCCGTAGTCTCATCTACTATCAACGAAAACTTAGTGCTTTGTAACTTGGATATTAATTGGTTCTTGACGTAAGGAGTAATTTTCGTTACTGCTAAAGTTGTTGCTTTTTTTCGTTTTAATTTAAATTTTTCTGCAATTTTGGAATCCGAGAAGATATATTTACAGATATCTGATAACGAATCAACTATTTGGAAAGGTAAATTTTTTTCGCAAATGTAAAGAGTAAGTTTTACTTGTGCCTCCTTAACTAAATCTGTAAATGTCTTATTAGGTGCCGACAGCACCTCTTTCATTGTTTTTGTATTGACAGTTGACGTTATATTTTTAATATGATGATGACTAAGACTATGTCTCCGTATATGAAAAGCATTTCCTATAATTGCTGTGTTACACACATTGCACATGGTCTGACCACTTCTTTCTACAAGCCATGGATAGTCAGTTTTCCATTGATATCGAAATTTTTGCTTATAATCCCGTCTCTTGATTTTAACGCCTTTAACATTTGCAACTTGTTCTTCTGTATTAGAATATATAATATCCTGATTTATATATGTCTGAATATTCTATAATGTATTCTCCTTCAAGGTCATCATCAAAATTATTATCTGGAGATGGAGGTATGACAATACAAATTGCACTTTCATCGTTTGATGTACTTGGGATAGGATTAAGGCTCATGGTTTTTTGTGTAACATCCTCGAGTAAATTATCATCGACTTTGTTTAATGTACTAGGCTTTTTAATGAGAAACCTAAATAAATGATTTATGATATTAATTAGTTTATTTCATATCAAAAACCAAATAAATAACATTAATTTACTTTTAAACAGAACAAATGCTTGACATCAAAAAAATTATTAATTATCTAATAAGTGATATTACTGTTATGATTCTGTATATAACAAAATATAAATTTATAGCATTTACCTGTCCATCTTTTCGGCTCGCTTATTTTGATAATTCCGAGATATGAATCCAAACAAAATTTAAATATATAAAATCAGAAGTTCGCAGAAATCCACAGTCCAGTCTACCGTTCCACAATACGTAGCAATTAGATAAAAGTATACGTTATTATTGTTTTTATTATCTGGAGACACAGTAGTGTCTTGATGCTGAAAGCGCAATGATTACACAGTACATAGGAAAACACAGAAAAAATTAGGTTAAAGATTTAACGGTCTAAACGGTCATTGCTAGAAGCCTAATTTTATGTGGCCAGTGGCACTCGCCATCGAATAGACGGCGATTCCAGATTAGTAGAAGCGGTAGAGAAAACTGCATGAAAGCCACGAACTACAAAAACGCATGAAGCGCTCATGACAACATTACCAACAATACCAACTGCGTACCAACTACCAACGTTAAAAACAAGATCACGAAAATTAGAATCACTAGTATAACTAACAGTTATGGAATAAAAAAGAAAAAAAATTATTAAATTACTTATTTGTATTTTGTACTGATTTGTACTAAATTTTTTTTTGTACTAATGGTTAGTACAATATATTTCGAAAATGTACTGATGTGCTACAATTTCCGAAATTGTACTAAAAAAGTACAATTGTACTGAAAATAACATCCCTGCTCCCCGACAACACGGAATCCAGCCCCACCACTTACACCCCCACCAAGCAGACACCTACCGGCATCGAGTCGGCCGTCTTCGCCGCGAGAGCGAGCGAGACAGCGAGAGACAGCGCCCGTCCTTCTCGCTCTACAAGCGAGTATTAGAGCGAAAAGGACGACCGCTCTCTCTCGCTGTCTCACTTCCTCTAGTATCGTAGTCGTTCGTTATAAGCGACTGAAAATCGAAATTGTATTTTCTCTGCAATATTACTTTTTCCTGTACAGGGTATCTCGACCTTTTTTGCCAATCACTTTTGTGTTGATACAGCGGATTAAACTGAGTCGAAAAATCCTTTACCATTTTGCAATTTTCGCAATAGTTAACAAGATATTAATTACTAAAAATTGCAAAATATTAGTTTTGAATAATTTTTTACTCAAATACTATCAACTTTACAGAAAAACTGCAAGAGACAAAAATTATTTATTTTCTTCTCATAAAGTTCTGAGAATTTTTTCAGAATTTTTTCAGAATTTTTTAATACCGTATTTTCTCATGTTGATAAAAATAAGAAAATGCAGTATTAAAAAGTTGATGAAAAATTCTGAAAAAATTCTCAAAACTTTATGAAAAAAAAGTAAATAATTTTTGTCTCTTGCAGTTTTTCTGTAAAGTTGATAGTATTTGAGTAAAAAATTATTCA
>NW_017300148.1:40695-50291 GCF_001594075.2 Trachymyrmex cornetzi
ACCCCACAAAAGTGATTGGCAAAAAATGTCGGGATACTCTGTACAAGAATACGCCGAGGGGCCGAGAAAATACATTTTCGGTTTTCAGTCGCTTATAACAAGCGACTACGATACTAGAGGAAGTGAGACAGCGAGAGAGAGCGGTCGTCCTTTTCGCTCTAATACTCGCTTGTAGAGCGAGAAGGACGGGCGCTGTCTCTCGCTGTCTCGCTCGCTCTCGCGGCGAAGACGGCCGACTCGATGCCGGTAGGTGTCTGCTTGGTGGGGGTGTAAGTGGTGGGGCTGGATTCCGTGTTGCCGGGGAGCCAAATGTGCATTACTGGAAGACGGTTGACTCGATGCCGGTAGGTGTCTGCTTGGTGGGGGTACAAGTGGTGGGGCTGGATTCTGTGTTGCCGGGGAGCCAAATGTGCATCACTGCTCTACACTGTCCTCGCGAAGGGCTCTTACATACCATATATAAGGTACGCTGTTTTTTTCGGACTTTGATTCGATGGTGATTCACCCTGTTTTGAGTGTTATTGTTTCGAAATATAGGAGTGACTAATGATTTTTTATTTGAATTATTGGGAAAGCCTTTCCAAAAATAGAAGTGATTACACATATTTCTGTGAGTCATACTGCCATTAGGCATGCACGTGTGATAATTGGGGTGATCCCGATCGACCACGGCTCGATTGGACACCACCAATCACAGCGACCGGTGCTTAGGAGCTTTGTAGTCTCAAGCGCTGTGAGTGGCTCGTGTCCAATTGAGCCGTGTCGAACTGGGGGCCACCCGTGATAATTAACACATTCAGTATTTGCAGTTATTTGGTGATATTAATTATTCCTTCGTTAAGAACCGATCTTCGATCGGTCACGCTATTGACTCTCTAATAGACTCTCTAATATCTTAGGGATTGCATGTATGGAACTGCGAGTGATTCGCATTTGAGAAATAAGTTTTCTCCACGAAAGAAAAGAATCGTGGAGTCGTTAGGACGTAACACCTTAATCAAAGTAATTTCCTCCATTTTCTACTTTATTACTAATTAATAATACTTTATTAATGATACTTTGATTAAGGTATTTCCCTTCGAAACAAATCAATTTTGGAGACGAAAAACGGCAGGAATTAAGTTTAACACTTAATATATTTTGCATTGAAGGAAGCATGGTAGAGTTAATTGTTATAACGTTAGAAGACGATTTATTTATAACTAAATTTAGAAATGAACATATAATTTTATATTTGGCAGGTCATGAATGCAGAAATTTTCATATCACATATTGTACTTTTTTACAAGTATGCAATGTGTATATGATTTTGAAAAAGAGACAAAAATTTAAACGATGAAGAAATAGGAGGTGGCTTGTGAGACCCATAAATACACGTCGAATATTACAAAGTGATTTTCAATATCTATTCCAGGAGATGAAAATGGATCCAGACTTATTTTTTCGATACACAAGAATGGATGTGCATACGTTTTCCATTTTATTAAAAATGCTTTCTTCATATTTATCAAAGAAAAGTACGAAAGCTTTACCATCTGAGCAACGTCTTGCAATTACTCTCAGGTGACTTTCTCTTCGCAAGCACACATAGTGTGAATAAATAGTATATTAGAATAAATAACGGATAATAAAGTTTCCACAATTTTAAAAACAACCTTCAAAGAATTTTTCTAATAAAACTCACCTATTTCAGATATTTAGCTACAGGTGATCAGATGTTGTCAATAACACTAGCTTATCGTGTTGGCGAATCAACAGCATAGGCTATTGTAAAAGAAACATGTGTTGCAATAGTAAATACATTATCACCTCTTTATTTACGCATTCCAAATGAAGATGAATGGAAAGAAATTTGTGCAGGATATCTACAACATTGGAATTTCTCTAATTGTGTTGGGGCGATAGTCGGGAAGCACGTCAAATCCAGGCACTACCAAATTCTTCATTATATTATAATTACAAAAAAAACTTTTAGTATAGTACTGCTAGCTATATGCGACTATAACTATAAATTTACTGTGGTAGATGTTGGTTCATACGGTAGTGAATCTGACAGTGGAATTTTTAATGATTCTAATCTATCAGCAGCATTTCGTAATAACACTTCGAATTTGCCAAAGGGTACTGCAAGATTACCAGATTCTGAATTACAAACGCCATGCTTTTTTGTCGCGGACGATGCTTTCGCTCTCACAGAACATATGATGAAACCATACTCAAAAAGACATCTTAGCGATAAAGAACTAAATTTCAATTATCGACTTTCTCGCGCTAGACGTACTATTGAAAACGCTTTCGGCATTTTAGCCGCTCGGTGGAGAATTTTTCGAAGACCAATTGCTATTAACCCTTCTAGTGCGGATAAAATTGTTATAAGTGCTATTTGTCTCCACAATTTCTTAAAAACAATTAATGATGAGCAACCTGCATCAAAGAAAATGTATTGTCCTCCAAATTTCGTCGACTGCGAAGATGAAAACGGCAATTTGATACCAGGAGTTTGGAGATCTGTCGAAAGAACTCAATTGCAAGCTATTAGAAGAAGACCTCTATGCCGATCGGCACAAAAAGCATTTCAACAAAGAGACGCTTTGGCACAATATTT
This sequence comes from Trachymyrmex cornetzi, assembly GCF_001594075.2. Lineage (NCBI taxonomy): Eukaryota > Metazoa > Arthropoda > Insecta > Hymenoptera > Formicidae > Trachymyrmex > Trachymyrmex cornetzi. The sequence goes on from NW_017300148.1 coordinate 43,301, forward strand.
CTTAACTCCAGTGGGCGAAGTGCCATAGTAGTATGAATATATACAAAGGGGACAATATGCCGTTTGATATATTTAGAAAAATATGATTTATGAAATAGTCATCAAATGATCCCTCACAGCACCGGATATTACATTAAGGTTATAGGATGGTTATAATCTTACATAGTTTTGTGGAAAGGTTACTGGTGTATGCCACTAAGCTTACAATGTAATCTTACTTTATAATATTGTTGGAAGATTAAAGGAATCTTACGTCAATATTTCAGCAACCTTGTATGAACCTTATATTTTAATATTGTTGGAAGGTTAATGGAATCTTGTTTCAATATTTCAGCAACCTTGTATGAACCTTATATTTTAATATTGTTGGAAGATTAATGGAATCTTATGTCAACGTTCAAGTGTCCCTAGTTCTGTTAAAAGCCTTCTCGAGACGCTGTTGCAACACGCCACTCGCGCCTTGACGTCACTGCAGTGTGATTGGTCGGAGATGCGTGGAAGGGCCATGTTACAGCCTGATTGATCGCTTGACTTATTTTGTATTTCTGCATGGTACTGTGACTTTATACTTGAGTCGGACAAACAATTAAAGAGAAACCAAAAGAACCAGAAGACTTATTTTATATTAGAAGCAATTACGGACTCGACGAGTCTTGCAAGAACCGTCCACCGAGTAGGACGGACGCTATTGTAACCGAGTGCAATAAAGATCTTTGTCTCGCTGAGAAGACGTCTCATGTGTGTACCTCTTCAAGCTTTCCTGACACCCTAATTGCAAAAGAAGTATTTTATACTACATTCGGCCGTATCGCGGACGCTTGTCTGTGCGAGTCATAATTTAAAAAAAGTAGAAGAAGTAAGAAAACAAGTATCGTGTGCCGCCGGCTTTATACTTGAAGCTTGATCTATACGTATTACGGTAAGTTATTAGCATTTTGAGATATGCATCTCTTCATCAGTACTTTAATAAAATATTTTTGTAACATAAAAATTATTAATATTATGTTGTTTTATTTTAGATAAATTAAGAGGTTAGGTTGCCACTTTTTGTTTAACCGTTTATTAAAGCGACACAAAATCACGAAAAATCATGAATAAAACACAAATGTAAAATATATTCAAAGAGTCATCTTAGGCGCTTGGCTAGATTAGAGGCAGAGTCTTTTAATAGAAGATTATTACTGACACGACAAACCTCGTGTTGTAGTAGTACTAGTGTAATAAGTATAAACAAATGTAATGAAGAAATTACTGCAAAAACGACAAATGTAGATGATAACACATTGCTTACATATCATCAAATCAAGTTGAATTTGATGATGTAGTATTGTCTGAGTCATTAGAAGTAATAAGTGCTGCAAACAATTATAACTCTGATATGATTAATGATAAGTTTATCAATGGAAATATGAATGACAATTTCATAAACGCTGTAGCTGTGTGGGCAATAAAATATGGAATTTCTCACTCTGCGTTAATACCACTTATGAACATTTTAAATACTTTTACAAATACAATATTTCCGAAAGACCCCAGAACTCTTCTAGAAACTCCCAGAAGTACCGATATTGTTACAATGGATGATGGTCAATATTGTCACTTTAATATTAATAGTAGGGGAAAGTGGAGTAACTGTGCGCAGCGGGTAATTGTGCGCATCCTGGTTTGGTACTTTTCCTATGAAGACATCACCGTGGCGAAATTTTTACGCAGGAAGTCGTCCTCTTAAGCTATAACTACAAAAGATACGACGTACATACATCACTAGCCAGAGAAATACAAAAAAGTGAAATTACATCTTTTCTTGTTATTTTAGATATTCAGAAAATAAGGTGGTAATTCCGTATTTTTAATTTGTTTGTTTAAAATTGTACATGTTATTAAAATACGTTATTATGTGCATCTTTTGAGCTGTTATTTATTAAGTTTGGTTAGGAATTGTTGAAGTAATCGTATTTCGTACCGAGTCAGGTCGCGGCGGGTAACTGTGCGCAAGCATTTTAAAATGCGCACAATTATCCATCTTCCGTATACTGTATGACTAGCACTAGTTTTTTCGTTTCTTTTTGGCATTACTATTTTATTTTGCCATTTTATTTTGCCAAAGTCTATGTGCATTATTATTATATTAGTTTTGTATTTTTTCTTAATATATACAATGTACATTTAAAACATGTTTAATATATATTTATATTGCAATATAATGAATGTATGTTCTGATTTCTATGTCAACATTCCACAATTCATTCATTTCTTACGATTTTTGTTTTGCGCATAATTACCCGACGCGCGAGAAATTTTTTAGCTTTTCCGTTTTTTTCTTTTTGCCAAATACAACCTTATTGAATGAAAATCTGTTCAAGATAAGAATACGTAATGGTAGAAGAATGTTTATATGGGGGGATGGCCTGCTAGGCGTGCCGTTTGAATCGTTTGAAAAAGTTTAGTGGCAATTCCCACTCCCAGCGGCCCGCGCGCCGTGCGATCGTTGGGGACGGTAGGTTGTATATTCGGCAGCAGAGAGTAAGCCAGCCGGACGCGCTTATTCGGCTATCTTTAAACGTTAATATCTCGTTAACTATTGCGCAACCTACAAAATGATATAAGATTTTTCGATTCAATTCGGTCTGTTCTACCTGCTCGTGATCGATTAGCCGATAATTTTCAAAGGTATATACCCTGTATATACCTTATTTTGACACATATTAACGTAATAGTAAATATCTCTAAACTATTAATTATTTTTAATAATCGCGCGCGTACCTTAATATTTTTATGAATATAATAATGAGATGAATCAATTGATTTAAAGAAAACACATAGTTATATATTTATTTAAAAAATAATTTATTACCTGTATATATTTTTTGTAAAGTAACTATCATGTGTGTTATTTTCCGGAGGAATTTTTGAAGATCATTAAATAAAAAACGAACATTAAACATTTACTATCATTCATGTTTTTTTACTTCTATATTCCATAACTCCGTTTGGAATCAGAAATATGTTTATTAAACATATATCTACTTCTGTGTGTTTTTATATACAGAAATTACTGTAACAGTTTTGGCACCGTATGCAGAAATATCCTATATACATATATTCATTCAAAACTCAATTATTTGTAAAAACTCATGATTTTTTATAAAATTGTGTGATAAGAATATTATTATGTTAATTCGCTTGACATTTTTTAGGAAAAAAATGAAAAAACAACAGCAACGCGAAGCAAATGTCAGCGAAGAACAAGAAGATGCGACCAATTCTTCATAAATTATATTATACTTTTGTTGCATTAACCTTTCTCTCTCTATGGTCTTTCAAAGACGAACTGATTTTATTTATTTATTTTTTCATTAAAGTCTCTCAGAGATGGACTTGATTTTATTTATTTTCTTTTTCATTAAAAGTCCTTAACTTTAAAAGAAACCAAAGTTTAAACTATATCAAATGTTTACTATTATATTATGTTTATGAACATTACATTTTATTTTAAGAAAATAAGTTTTTAAAAGATAATAGGAATCAACCAACTTATGTTTACATATATGTTTTATGATGTTTTAAATATATTTACATATATATTTTATGATATTTGAAATATATAAATGTTTATATAAATATTTTATATTACTAAAACTTATATTTAAAAATAAAATTTAGACTTTGACTTCGTAGATTGCTTACAAAATATGAAATTTCTTATTTAAGAAAAAAATTGATTATATTAAACTATTGGTGAAGAGCAATTGAAAATTTGCAAATCAATTGTCTAGTATATTTTATCGGTTTTTCGCTAATAATTGAATATAGGCCAATATAAGCAAGAAAGTTTAGGGACATTTCAGCAACATTGTAACAATGTTACAAAGTTGTTACAATGTTGCTAAAATGTTCCAACATGTTTCTTGCTTGGATTTACACAGCGCGTCCGATAATACGACATATTTATAATACGATTAATGAGGATCGAGATAGCTTATTTGAAATAGAGAATTAAATTCGAATTCTTTATTTCAAATAAGCTATTCATGATCTCCTCTTATGAATCGTATTATGTTGTATGTCATATCATCGTTGGCTGTGTGAATCCTTTTGTAGTACAAGGTCCTTGGCACATTGTAGGAATATTAATACCACCTATCATGCAAGGTTTCTGGGATGTTAACGTAATCAGTTTGGAAGATCATTTTCATGTTACTGGGAGGTTAATGATAGGTTTATTAATCTCCGTTTAATGTTACAATCTTACAAGGTCCTTGGCACATTGTAGGAATATTAATACAACCTATCATGCAAGGTTTCTGGGATGTTAATGTAATCAATTTGGACTATCATTTCATGTTACTGGGAGATTAATGGTAGGTTTATTAATCTCCGTTTAATGTTACAATCTTACAATTTAAAGTTACTATAACCTTATTTCAATGTTGATGTGCTGTGAGGGATGTCTAAAGTATTTCTTATTTTTTATTATTCACAGAAACATATAAATTTAATATGCTTAATAGGCCCTGTAAATACACGTTATAAAAATACAAAAATAAAAACGAATAAAGTAAAACGAAATCTCAGGAAATTTTTGTTTTTACACATTCTTCCTGTTGATACGATTTAGTTTAACATAATTATACTTTTCAGTTATATAAATAAGATATCACAGTTGTAAATAACATTACTGAGCAGCTAATATAATAAAACTTAATTGTTATAATAAAGTCTCAGGAAATTTCTATTATTAAGGGGAGAAATACATTTACAACCTTCAAAACAATCGAATTTTTTTTACATATTTCGAAAGTATCATCCCTTGAGAGTATTCTGGCAAAGTAGCAAGTCGAAATATGACATATTTACGGAGATATAGCCCATAGTTGAAAGCGCTCGTGGAACGCCGGGATCGTACCTGAAGCGCTTGGGCCGAGCGGGCAGAGGCGGCGTTGCCAAGTGCCGAAATCGATTTGACAACCTTGTGCGGGGTAAAAATTCCTTCGTACGAACCTTTTGTACCATATACGTACCTGTACAGTTAGATGCTATATGTGTATAGCATGTAACTCTATAGGTATGCGAACGAATATTTCTCGAGCAGCTGAGTCAGTGTAGCCCAAAAGTTTCACGTGTGCGGTCGCATTTCGTTTCGAAAATGCCTAATTATCCCAAAGGAACGAAAGATAATGTCGCTCGAAGTCGTTCAAAGAAAAGACATTATCAGGGAAATCAAACCACGGAAGCTGCCAAACCACAGAAGCTGCCCGACGGGACCTGAGAGCTGGTGCAAGTGGCAGAAAGCTGTCGCTTTGAACACGCACCCGAGACTCGAAGATCTGTTACCACTGCTTGGCCAAGAGATGAAGGAACACCTCTTACCAATTTATGAAGATTTGTCCAGAGAAGATCTACTGGAAAGGTGCTTGGGTGGCCATACGCAAAACGCCAACAAAAGTTTTAACTCTACCATTTGGCGATTGACTCCGAAACACTTGCATTCTGGCCAAAAAATAATTGAAATATCAGCCTACATTGCAGCCGGAGTATTTAATGAAGGCTATACTTCAATATTAAGAATAATGAATGCATTGGACATCGTTGTCGGAACTCAAGCTCTCAACTTCGCGAAGAACACCGATGAGGCTCGTGTAACCAGGCAAAACAGAATGAGCCAGAACGAGACAAAAGCTGCCCGTACTGCTCGGAAACAGCAGCTATTGGAAGATAATCAGCTTTTCGAGGAAGCCGAAGGGCCATTGTATGCACCTGGAATCGCTGATTGATCGGTAAGTCGCAAAAACCAATAGTTTTATCGTCCTGAATCTTTAAACGCGATTTTCTCGAAACTACGTTTTCAAAAAAGGCTGCCACTGTAGCTCAAAAAGTTATTAACCGATCGGGCTGAAATTTTGAGGGGTTTTAGTCAACATAATTATCGGAAGGATAAACCTAAAATATTACAGATTTTGCATAAATAAACAATTTTAAGGGGGTACAAACTGTAGAAAAAATAGGCGAAAATTCGAATTTTTTATTAAAAAGCCTACCAAATTTTTTATTTTGTACTTTTTATTAATTTTATAGGTTTATCCTTCGCCTAAACTCATCAGTAATCGAAATTATTTTTACTTTTTGATTTCAGACCAATAGAAAAACCAGGGCGATGGCAGCCGTTTTCCATCTCCTACAAAAATGGCCTACACGGAGGGACTGTACCGCCGCCATTTTGTGTACAAAAAAAAATTTTTTTTTTAATAGCTGACACTTGCCATTAAATTATGTCAAAAGTGCAAAATGATTTAATTATTTTATCATCCTCAAAAAAAAATCATGAAAAATGACTGATTTTCGAGTTTATAAATGTATTTCTTCCCTTAAGTAAATATCCTTTCTGTTTCTAATACTTAAACTTATTAGGTGTACAACTTCCGCCGTTTTTTTCCTAAAATTCGAGGCTTTATTGTAAAAAACTGGTTATAAATTTATGATTCAAAGTATTGTCCATCGCTGGCCTCTACTTTCTCCCATCTTTCGGGCAGCGTACGAATCCCACGTCGAAAAAACTGGTCATCTTTTGAGGCGATCCAGGAATCGATCCAATTTTTTACTTCTTCATAAGATCGGAAGTGCTGGTCAGCCAGGTCGTGTGCCATTGATTGAAACAAGTGATAGCCAGAGGGAGCAACGTCTGGAGAATACGGCGGGTGGTGTAGAACTTCCCATTTCAACGTTTCCAAGTATGTTTTGACCACTTTCGCAACATGGGGTCGAGCATTATATCATACTGCAAAATCACTTTATCGTGTCTCTTTATCGTGTCACTTTATCGTATCACTTTATCGTTGTATTGCGGCCGTTTGTCTTTCAATGCTCGGCTCAAACGCATCAATTGCGTTCGATACCGATCGTTTGTGATTGTTTCAGTCGGTTTTAACAGCTCATAATACACTACGCCGAGCTCGTCCCACCAAATACAGAGCATGACCTTGGAGCCGTGAAT
>NW_017300148.1:50703-52444 GCF_001594075.2 Trachymyrmex cornetzi
TCCCGCAAATGACGAGAATTTGGCTCGTAAACTGACATTTTCAATCGAGAATAACTTTATGATGCAGACACAAATCGACTAATATTTCTATGGGGTTATGTTGACAGATGCCCAAGTTTATTGTATGACGTCTGTGATCTATTTATTTCGACCATCACTTACCGCTAAAGCCATCTATAGGAAAACGGCGGAAGCAAAGTTGTACACCTAATACTTAATAAGTAGTGACTAATATATAACGACTATACGGTTTTCTTGTACAAATAAAATCACAGATGTGGACAACATTATTGGGTCGCTACTAAAATTGTACTTTTACTTCAATAAACTATGCAAAAAGAAAAAAATTACTAATGTTTCAATAAAAAATGTAAAAAATAAATGCATTCCAACGAACAAAATGTCTAAATTGACATACAAGATAATTTAAAAAATTCTTTAAGAAATTTCATAAAAAACTCTGAAACTGAAATTGTCTTTAGTTGATTTTAAATATTCTGTATTAGGATGCCATTTCTCATAAAATGTTACTTAGATAATAAAACATCTATTATTTTTTTGCGTTTCTCATCTCTATTTTCTTCTGGCAACAGTGAAAGGCGTGATACAATAAACTTAGCAAGATGTTCATCTGCAGGTAGACAATTTTCTTTCTCTCCCTTTTTTTAAGTATATATTCTTTAAATGCATTTGTAGCATTAACAAATAAAGTTTCAAGTGTATATCAGGTTTATTTTTTACCTTTCGCTGCACGCCACCTGAGAAACATTTTGTCGGGACAATGGGCAAAGATGGAATGCTAGACGTGGGTAATTTTGCTACATTAATAGTCTTGATCTACAAAGTGAGGTATATCTAGCGCATTTGAAGATGAATTTGTTTCGTTCAAATCAGAAATGCTCGATACTTCATCGAAATACATAGCAGTATTTTCAAAATTACCAACGTTTTCATATATTGGTATGGATGAAGTAGATCGAGTACTGTCTACAGAAGTGCCTACAGAGGTATTTGTACGTGTGAGAGATGTAACTGATTGATGAGCTCCTGTGCAACTTTTAAGTGTCTTTGATGTTGAAGGTTCACAGTTCTGCCCATTTGAAAATCCACGTTTCAATCCTTCCAATTGCTTTTCAGGAAACCTGTACACACGTATAACGCATACATAAATCACTATTATGCAAAATTTCTTTTAGTACAATTAAGTACAGCTCAATAGGAAATAAGATGATCTGTTAGCTAAAGAGGCCGAAAGCTTCGTCCAAAAGATCAATGTGAATTATTTTAATTTATTTTATTTGTTTTTTTTTCTATCCAGATAGAAAAGCGTGATGATAACGTTTTATCACAATGTAATGTCATACTTAATTTAATCTTAATTTAATATATCTTAATTTAATATATTGGGTATGGAAATAAGTTTCCGCCCATTGTAGAAAGATGTTGTTAGTAGCATTGCTTGTGTGTTTGATAGAATGGCAACACATGTGTTTGAAAGGTTTGTGTTCAAACTTTTGAGCCCAATAGTTGGCATTCGTTCGAAGCGTAAAAAAGAGTAACTTTTTAAGTTAGATGTCGTTGAAGATGTCGGAATTTATTCCAAAAACATTTGCGGGAAGTTTTACTCCATTATTTTATTTTAAAGAAAAGTGCTGCAGAATCATTTGCTCGTAGATGTTTACGGTGAGCATGCTCCATCGAAAATCAGTTGTAAAGAATGGTTTCGGCGATTCAACAGTGG
>NW_017300148.1:53095-56241 GCF_001594075.2 Trachymyrmex cornetzi
CAAAAAATGGCTTGATGAATGGATCGCTTCAAAAGAACCAGATTTTTTCATTCGAGGAATCCGTTTATTACCGGAAAAGTGGGAGAAAGTTGTTGCTTCCGAAAGAGCATGCTTTGAATAAACTCAATTATATAGATTTGTTTAAATAAACACAATTTTTTCTTTTCAAAAAGGGCGGAAACTTATTCCCATACCCAATACTTTTAAAGATCATTATATAATTAACAGAACATGAGCACAAAATATATATAAATATGTACACATATATTTAAATACAGCCACATGACAAATTTTATTATCATAATGCTATTAGATGAGATATTTTTCTGATCATTATGACAAGGACATCTGAATAGTATATCAGTCCGCATTCTCAATTCTTGATCTTGCATTATTACTATTGTGAGTATGAGGTCAAAAAGAGATCAGATCGAATACATTTTGCTATACGAGTACTAAGCGATGGAATTGTGATTGTATTTACTTTTTCTGAGCTTGACTCGCTATCCGGTTACTTTGTAGGAATGTGTTCTGAACTTTCCCCAATTCTTGATTCGATTGGACTGTATTATGACTCAGTTGGATTGTGGATATATTTCTCCTATTGAAAGTATATAAATAATGAGAATATACAAGATTAACATAAGAAACTGTTACGTCCGAAGTCGCGTGTTCGTCGCGATTGTTGTGATTCGAGACGCTGCAGAGGTTTCGTGGGACGCGGGGCGCAGAGCGGGGGCGCGCGGGGCGAAGCCTCGGCTTCCGGAGAGATTTGCTATCGGCGCGTGTTTACGCGTGGGGGCAGGCTGCTGTCACCAGTGCCTTTAAAAGGCACGAATTGAATTGTTATCGTACTTTTGAGAATTATCTTTTATTATTTTTAACGGGATTTCGAGCTTCCGTATTCCTTCGTTAGCACAGGGAAAAATGAACCAGAGAGTTCAGAGGAATTGTCAGATAGAGCGCCCGTGACACGCTAAGGTGTACAAGGAATTTATGAAGATATTTAGATCTCTTTCCTTGGGGCAGCTGTGATGTTTCATCACTCGCTTCGCTCTATCTACGCTCTCTGGTGTCTGTCCGAAACGGGAACAGGGAAGGATAGAGAAAGGATCTTAAGGGCAAGGAAATGAAGTAAAGATTGATAATTATGATCTGATTATTTTAATGTTAATATTACACGGCGCGTGGTTTACGACGCGGACGTTTCTTCTGCTGCATCTACGTGCAAAAGAAACGTAAATATATATGTAACGGTTGGAAGGAGAGGGCAGGGAGTGCGGAGGCCTCGACGCCGTGGAAGGCGCTCGTTTGAGTTCCGCGGGAGGCTAGTTTCGGCGTCGCTATGGGCCAGAGCTGTCGAAACTGGGGGGAGTGGAAATAGCCCGTCAGACGCCGTGGGTGGCGCACGATCGGGGCTGGATTTTATGTAGGAAATGCGGAAAGATCCAGAGCGCTACTTAAAGCGCTAGGAGTGCTTACCGTTTGTGAGATTGGGAAGAAGTAAGGACGCTTGTCTTTGAACGCTCTGCTTTATATACTGTTTATTTCGTGGCCCCTCGCGGCAAGGGGATGTTCTCGTCCACGTGCTATTGCGAAATCACTATTACGTACCGATTATGTAATTTATGATTTATTCTAATGATAATTGGTTTTTAATTAGATCGCGCGTTTTATCTTACTGCGGGGATCGCGAGATTTGTATTGGCGCGTTTGGCTATCGTGTACCGCAGCCCGTTGCGGCAGGGCTTGCATTTGTTTCTTGCACGTTTTTTCATCATAAGTTTCTTGTATCGTTCCGGATCCTTTTATTCTTTGTGCGCGTGGAATTTGATGTTTATTTAAGGCCTTTTCTCGATTGTGTGCGCTTAGGTTTTATTCGCTAGGATTATGAAATAATCGATGATTTTGTTCGTATTCAGAGGCCTTTTGTGACCGGTTGGTGCATTCGGGATTGCATGGCAATGCATTGCGTTGGCGTTATGCGTTTTAATTGTTTTTTTCGTAGAGCTGCGGTTTTTTCTTGCAGCTGCGTCGAGGTCGGTTGTTGTATTGGGGTGCGTTCCGTTTCTCGCATGATGCGCATAATGCATCGTTTATCCTTGTTGCTCACCAAATGTTAAACAAGGACAGTGGATGCATCATGCACATCATGCGCGATACGGAACGCACCTTTGGTCATTCCCTACCCCGTGTTAACAATGTTTTCTCGCTAAAGTGCATTCTTGCATTGGTTTTAGTATTTATACTTTGGCGCAGGCGCAGTATGCACGGCGTTCAATCGCGACGGTTTCGGTGGCTTGGCCTATAGCCGTACGCGATTGTAGTAGGCACGTATTATGTCTGTTCGCTATATTCCGTGCTCGCGCTCGCTTGGTAAAAGGACGGGGCGCTATATTGTAGGCGCACCGGACGTTACAGAAACATTAACTCTTTCAATAAATCTTTTCTTTCTATGTTATAAGGGATCAATACTTATAAAGTTATCAAAAAACATTCATAAGAATTATCGAATATTAAAAATATTTTTTTAATAACACGTCAAATATTGACTGTCATTCAAGAAGAAAATTAGTAATTAACAAAAGTATTGGAATTTACAAACCTTCCGTTCGGATTTAAATTTAATTCTTCGGATGATTTGTTCTGAGATTTAGTGTGAAATGGAATATTACTGAAGGTCCTACAATACAATTATTAGGGTAATTATTACATTATTAATATAACTAATTTTTTATTAATAAATTTTGTCTATACCTTTTTCTCTGGATATGTTTCTCCAAAAATTTCATACTTTCGAATAATGGCCACTGTTTATTTTGTTGCTTGTTACTGTCACTGCGCGTTGCATTTTCGTTTAATCTTCTTTCTTTGGTATATCTATCTTTTAGTCTTTTCCATCTATGCTGTACTTCATCAACTACAAAAAATTCAATATTATTTTGAGATTATTTTAAGGTTAAGATTATATATCTACATGCAAAAATATTTCATTAACATACCTGATACATTGCATGTTTTCGCAATTTCTTTCCAGGACTTTTCCTTCATTAAATGGTCTGTTACGTCCCGAGCGCGAGCTTTCGACGGTCTCGAGACGCGACACGTGTTCGCGGGAACGCGAGCGCGGAGCGGGGCGCGCGGGG
>NW_017300148.1:56723-57139 GCF_001594075.2 Trachymyrmex cornetzi
CCCTCCTCGTTTGCCGCGTCCAAACTTAAGCATTTGCTTCAGAAAGAACGTTTTGTAATGGCGGCAGATCGGAAAGAAAAGAACGCGAAAAGACCTCGACGCCGAGAAGGCGCTCGTTAGAGTTTTCGCTAGGAGGTGATCTCCACGTCGCCGTGGTTTGCGCTGTAGAGATCAGGCAAAGGATTAGCTCGTCTGACGCCGTGGTTGGCGCACGATCGGAGCTGGAATTATTAGGGAAGAACGGATGGTCCGGAGCGCTACTAAAAGCGCTGGGAGTCCTTACCGTTTCGGTTCTTAAGAAGAAATAAGGTGGTTTGTCTGTAAATTATCCTGCTTTATATATGTTTCGCATTGTGACCCCTCGCGGTAAGGGGGTGTTTTCGCACACTTGTTGTTGCGAAAATCTCTAGAATATT
>NW_017300148.1:57721-59614 GCF_001594075.2 Trachymyrmex cornetzi
ACTGTGCGCTCGCGTTCGCTTGGTAGACTGCCGGAGTGCTATAGTATAGCGCGCCGGACGTTACAGTCTTTGTAATTTTTATCGTTCTGAATAAATGAGTATAACTTTGGACACAAGCGATGATAAATTCATCAAACGTTTCGATAAATTCACCAACATCGTCAACGCTTTCTTCAGCCAGCTTGACTCAAATGTATAGGAAAAATTATCCGGATACGTGTGATCATCAGTCATCTCGCTAATATTATTTTTGCACAAGTTGCTAAACTAATCCTTCCTTTTCTTGTTTGACCCGAATTATCTCTTTTCCAAACATCAGAAACGAAAACTGCGACCGCCAGTGCCAAAATAGTGTATAAATAACCTGATAGCTTTCCTATTGATTGGCATTAAGGCGTTAAATGTAAAATTCCAACATGACGAAATTTTTACGACTAACTTCAAAATTACGGTCTTAAAATTATGGTTACGGAATTTTATTTGCATTGCTCCATCTGATTGTACGTGTTGGAAACTATTAAAATTACGGTTATGGTTAACGCTTTTTTTACGTGCAAAGGCCTTTTATTATAGGTTATAGCTTCTAAGTTGTTAAAAACCTTGTAGGAATGAAAGGAGCTACAAAATTTCAAGCAGCAAATACAAATCATAACCTGTAATGACTATAACCCATCACAGAAAAGGAATAAAAATGGTGGACGCGAATACCTACGTTTCTAGTGCTCTAGTGAAACTGGTTGTCTATCAAGGCTGCGATCCACTTAGGGCCACTTTCATCAAGCTCAATTAACTTAACCAGTCTAGTAACTGTAATGAAATAGAAAGAGATAGAACTATTTCTAGTAACTGTAATGAAATAGAAAGAGATAGAAATTGTTCTATCTCTTTCTATTTCATTACAGTTACTAGGCTGGTTAAGTAAATCGACGATGATGAAAGTGGCCCTTAGCGCTTCAAACGCTACGGAGCATTTGTAGCTTGTAGCACTGACTGGTCCATTTGATGCTTCGGAACGCTTCCCAGCAACTCTGATTACATCATCAATACGTCATCGTTTTTGCTCCCACTTCGCTCTAACTGTTTCACCTCGAGAGGTGAGTTCACGTAACAATTGTAGCATTCAAAATAGTAATAGACCAATCGGAGCGTAGCGTTTGGAGCGTAACGTTCAGAGCATTTGGAAGAAGCAAGTGGACCGCAGCCCAAGTCTATCTCTCTGGTAGCGCATAATAGCGGCAAAGAGCGAAGGATATGGAATATTAACCAATAACATTTAATACATTTTTTAAGTATTGCCATAATTTGAACTTTATATTATTTTTATATTTTACAGATTGATAAGTACAACTTTGTTGCTGCGACTCTTATACATGTAAGTGTCAATCCTTTGTTATTTGTTTTAATTTAGCAAGATAGATAATTGAAATATCGTGGATTTTTTATTTCTATGGAGCCCATGAGGAATGCTACGGTTGCACAATCATCACTGATTTATCTATTATAAAATTCAATAAAATTTGGCACGAGTTTTATAATGTTTCATTTTCATATAATGTTTGATAGATTTTTCTTCAATAGATGCCAATATATATCATTGTATCTTAATAATTCTCAATTTTTTAAATAAGGAATTGCTTATTATATATAAAAGAATATGCATATAGAAAAGACTTATTAAATATAATTTATTATTATCGACACATAAATTTACCATTTATTTTTATTATGCAACAGAAAATTACATACAAAAAAAAATATATATATATAACTACACTTTCAATTCTTCAAATGAGACATAGATATTTAAATAAATGAATAAGTAATTATAAGGTTCCGTATGTATAAAACAATATGACAATTAAAAAGGGCATAGAACCAATCTTTAAACAAAAC
>NW_017300148.1:60292-60597 GCF_001594075.2 Trachymyrmex cornetzi
TTTTAATTGTCTCTTTGTTTGGCCTACATAACTTGCTTCGCAATTTTCACAAGATATTTTATAAACCACATTTTGGTTCTGTGTATGCTCCAATTTATACTTTCCTCTTTTTATGTATTCTTTAAGTGTATTGGGAATGGTGTAAGCCAATTTGTAATCAACAACATTGGCTATAGGTTTAAATTTCTCCGAAACAGAATCAACAAACGGAACAGCAAAAAATTTTTCCAAACCAAATTTATTATTGTTCACATTAATATTATTAAAATGGTATTTTAATCTATTCCGGATTGTAGAAAAAATAA
>NW_017300148.1:60953-61362 GCF_001594075.2 Trachymyrmex cornetzi
CCATCAAATATTAATTTACAATCCTCGACAATAATCAAAGTGTCTAAAAAACTTATTTTTCCATCAATGCCAACCTCCATAATGAACTGTATTCTTGTATGCAATGAATTAAAAACATACAATATGTCATTGATGCTCTCAGATGGGGCCGCCAAAATAACATCATCTACGTACAAAGAGACAATTAAAAACAAGAGTACATGAACATGTTTCTGACATTAACAAATCATGAAAATCTCCATCTGTAATAACGAATCACAGAATTGAAACGAAACACGATTTTAAGTGGAATAGCGTGAAAATATTAGATATAGAACCTTCGTATAGAAAAAGATTAATTTCTGAGATGGTTCACATTAAGAAACAAACACAGGGTATAAACAGACAAACAGATACAGAGTCATTGCCT
>NW_017300148.1:61805-67191 GCF_001594075.2 Trachymyrmex cornetzi
ATCGAAACGTTTGTATCTAGAGATTTTAATTTGATTTAATTAAATACGTTTTGTTTAAAGATTGGTTCTATGCCCTTTTTAATTGTCATATTGTTTTAAATAAATGAATTTTAAATAATAGGTTTTTCGATAAGAGAAAATAAAGATTAAATATAGATTTCAAACTTAATTTTTTAAGGGATAATGCTTATAATTGATAATCATTATAATCGATCATCACGTATATAATATTTTATTTAAACATTTATACATCTATAATATACGCATATATCCACAATCTTGAAAATAGATGTGAATTTAAATAGTATAAAACTGTGTATAAAATTATAGAAATACACATAATTACACAGAGAGTTTGGAAGTAGACTGATGAAATATTTGATTGAAACAATGATATTCTTCTTAAAAATTTAAAAACTAAAATATCATATTTTATAAATATTTCTAGAAATGAACGATTTTTGATACAGTGAGATTTTTTTCGATTAAAAAATAAAAGATATTTGTAAAAAGTATATATATTATTTATATTTATATTAAAATTTATATATTTGTGTATTAATGCTAATCAATAACACAATAATATATTTATCTTTATTGTTTTCCAACTATGAAGACGCATTATAATCTTAAAAATATATAATAAAATTTGAAAACTTTGAATTTATGAATATTTTATTAGATTTATATTTGAAAAAATCATCTTAGTTCTCTCTGAAAAGAACATTGTTGTTTTTAGCATACATAATATGCCAATGACCAAATGTATCTCGCACAATTTCACGCGCGCGCGCGCGCATGTGTGTGTTACATCACTGATACACATAAGACACATAAAACACACACAACACACATATATACATACACAGATACAAGGTATCCTATTTTAATGAAAATAGTGAAACATCAAAACGAAGTAATTGACATAAACGATTGATAAAAATAATGATTAGAGTAAAAGCTGTAGTCTAAAGAAGATCAAATAATAGTAAAATCAATTTTCGAAAAAAATTAATTTTTTGAGATTATATAAAAATTATTGCAACTTTTTAAAATAGAGTTATGTGATTTCTCTACATAATAATAATTTTTCTAGTTATTATGAATATAAAAATATTGAAGTTATCAAAATTTAATAGTTTATGTTTATAAGATATTTTATACTTTATTTTGGCAAATTTTTACACAAATTATAAAATA
Source organism: Trachymyrmex cornetzi (assembly GCF_001594075.2). Taxonomy (NCBI): domain Eukaryota; kingdom Metazoa; phylum Arthropoda; class Insecta; order Hymenoptera; family Formicidae; genus Trachymyrmex; species Trachymyrmex cornetzi. The sequence continues at coordinate 63,006 of NW_017300148.1, forward strand.
TTTCTTAAGAATAATGATGTGATTAATTAATGTAGAGGAAACATATAGCAGCTCTTCAAAAAAGTTATGTAATTGTATTATAAATTATAAATTGCACAATTTTTTTGAAAAACTGCTTATTTTCTTTATATACCGATATTATTAGTCTATTATATATTATATACCGATCTCATTAGTCTGTGCATAAAAGTAATAAAGTATAGTTTAAAAAAATTAAACTTATGAGATATTTTATATTTTATGTCGAAACATAAAATATTTTTTAAACTGTAGGTACATACTTTAATACTTTTATATATGTATATGCGCGCGCACGCGCGCGCACACACACACACACACATACACACACACACATAATAATTAGAGGAATCGTATCATGTAAAAAAATAATATAATTTCTTTTTTTTTTAATGACAACTTTCATACAAAAGATATTAAAAAATTGATTTCTTTCGAAAATTAATATTATCTTTATTTGTTCCGCTTTAAATCATCATATAACTTTGGGCCAAAACTTGGTTTTTTTCTATATATCTTCCATATTTTTCGGAATATTTGTCTGAGACAATTAAAATGAGACATCCTGTATATCTTATATGTATGCATTTGATATATAATTATACATACATCTTTTTATATATTTATTTATCTATATTTTTATAAGTTAATTAATTTGCTATTGTCTAGATAAATCATTTTAAAACTTAGGACATAGAAAATAATAGATTATTCTGTTTGTGACATCTCTCATAGATATACATAAAAGTTCGTATTACGGAAGTATGTATTATAGGTAATTATTTATTTTTACTTGCGTTCCAACTTGTATGCATAAATTATGTCGTAATACACGTCTCGCTCTAACTTGTAGTGTGTATTCCTAGCCATAAGCAAAGTCGCAATCGTACTATTTTAAGCTGGAGCACATTTTTTTGGCTTCTCATTATTTATCTACATTACGGTAGTCGCGTAATGACCGATTTCGACTTGACCTGACTTTATCTCAATATTTTCGCAGATAATTTTACGTACATAACATATCGTTTTCCAAGTAATGGGCTACCTATCAGTGTATTGGGAAATATTATACATATGTATGTGTGTATATGCTATGTTATTGTAATTAACAGCTTTCTGATCTTAATATTATATCTTATATACATTGATGTGCCTTTCCCGTTATTTATAAAGAAACAATAAATGCGTTGTATCTTCTATCCTTATATATAAATAAATATACATACGATGTATATGCTCAAAATGACATACCTATGAGAAATAATCAACAATTTCAAATATGTCACGTAGTGACGTTTTAACCGATTATAATTGACCAAGTCTTGCAAAAATGATAAGACGATGTGAGCTATGTTGTATACACGTATATTGGAGGCTAAGCCCAGATCTTCATACGGGCAACAGCGCTTTGACACCGAACGCTGATTAGTGAAAAACGGGTGATGGGGGTAAAATTTTACCAAAGCTCTATTGCCCGTATGAGGATTCGGACTTAGAATGATAGTATGTTATCCTTTTACTTATGCGCGCGCAAGCGCGCGCGTAAATACCTTGTAGATTTGAAATGTAATAAAATATGACATTACGTCCGAATTTACGCAGTAGTCTCATTCTCATAAAAGGATAGAAGATATTATATTCTCTCACTCGATCACGTGCATTTTATGTAGCCATAAGGTGTATCCATCATATATATATATATATATAGGATATAAGTTATTAATAGCACTGAAATTCCAAATAACTGTCAACTGATAATCAAATAATTTTTATGCTATATAACTGATATTTTCTCATTTTTTGACTGTTTAAAAACATTTTAATTATTTTCATTATTTAATTCTGAATGTTTTAATTTCTTATTTCTCATTTTTTTCATCGTTCTAGTAAATGATTAGAGATTATGTTGACTTTCATTCCCAACAGATTTATGTTTACATCGTAAGCTCTTGAGTAAAACAATCGATTGATAGAGTATGAAATCGGATTTGTTCATAAAACTAAAATAAATTAAGTACAATTATATATATATTATTACATAAATACTATCTACCCATAAACGCTAGGACGGAAGCATTTGGACGATCGATAATGCTTAAGTCGATATACTATATGCATATAATGTATGTCGCATCGAGATACATGAGCTCCCTGACGAAAATAAGAAACTTTATAAAGCGTTGACAACCGTTCAATGACGATTTTTTGAGAATTTTTACGCTTTCAAACTTTATAAGAACACTTACAGAACACCATTGGGTTTAAACACTTTCAAAATGCTAAAATACAGTATATATCGATTCATGAAAGTTCTGTAATGTTAAAGCAACGCTTTTCAGAGGGCGCTCAGTAAACGCTGATGCACCTTCGTGCAGAGAATTCACTGTCAGACTTTTCAAACATTTATCAAATGCTCAACTCCGTAATACAAGCGTTTTTTCTCCGTTTAATAAACATTCTTCTACATATCCAATTTTCAAGCAGTGCACAACATCGCTACCAGAGGGACACAATGAAATTCAATTTCTCGCATTTAAAAACCACATCAAATAGGATAAAAAGCACAGTATGATGAGACTTCTCAATGAAAAATTGTATACCTTTTTTTTTATAAACTGTCTGCGTTTAGCAGGCTGAACACTTGAACTAAACGTTTATGCAAACGTCAAACAAACATTTATGAAACTTCTTATTTTCAGAGAATGCCTTCCAAACGCTGCAGCGTTGCAATTTCCGTTTTACGAACACTATACTGGCCGTTTTTAAATTCTCAACAAATTTCTGCAAACGCTCATGTAAACGTTAAACAAATATTCATAAAACTTCTTATTTTTGTCAGAAAATGCCTTCCAAACGTTGCAGCGTTGCAATTTCCGCTTTATGAACACTCTACTAACCGTTTCTGAATTCTCAACGAATTCCTACAAACGCTTATATAAACGTTAAACAAACGTTTATGAAACTTTTCATTTTCGTCAGGGCTAATGTAGTAAAGCATCATTGAATTAAAGATAAGAAACGATAAAAAAATGTCTTGTCTAAAAACAATCTTTAGACAATCCATACATATACATTGCATGTATACAGGCCGGTAAAGACTATACGTTGGAGGGTGCTATTTCATTCGTGCGTTTTTGTCGTACGACAAATATGTGCAGAACAGAGAGGTCCTCGGATCTCTCTATCCTATATAGCCAATTAACAGGCTTGAAAAATTTATCATACAACAAAAACGCACAAATGAAATATCACCCTAAAGGCCGCAGCACAGACTTTTGCATAACGCACAAGGCATAGTGCATAAGCGAATCAAGCAATCAGAGTCCCTTATTTCCATCCCCACTTCTCGTTCTATAGATTTTGCATAGTACATAATAGCCCTTCTACAATAATGGCAGCAGCAGAGACTTTTGCATAACGCATAACGCATAGTGCATAAGCGAATCAACTAATCAGAAGCTTTCCTTTCCTCTCATTCCATGGAAAAGAAGAATTTCGATTGGTTGATTCCCTTATGCATTATGCATTATGCGTTATGCAAGAGTCTGTCCTGCGGCCATAAGCCGCAAGTCAGAAGTTCTAAACGATTTTAAGTCATAATCGGTGAAGTTGGCCAATAGCCAACTTGAACGACTTGGTTAAGACTTCTGACGTTCTGACTTGCGGCTTATTGTAGAAGGCCCATAAAGCATAACATACAAGACGTCGAAAAATCCGTAAAGACCAACTTTTTGTGCTATGCAGACATCTTAAGCAGCAGAACACGAAGAATGCTCTCATTCTAGCTTGTTCTAACCTCGAAACGTGTGATAGGTAAGTACGTTTAGACATCCCAAATAGGAATATAACATATTTATTATTATTTACAAAATTATATAATATAATGATATTGTATAATTGTATAATATTATCTTATTAGGTGTTAAACTTAATTCCTGCCGTTTTTTCGTCTCCAAAAATGATTTGTTTCGAAGGGAATGAATACCTTAATCAAAGTACTTTCCTCCATTTTCTACTACTTTTTCCCATCTCTCTGGCAACAGGGCAATCCCACGACGGTAGAACACGATGTCTTTCGAGACGATCCATTCATCCACCCATTTTTGGACTTCGTTGTGACTGGAGAAGTGTGTGTCCGTAAGTGCGTGTTGCATCGATCGGAAGAGAT
>NW_017300148.1:67661-70924 GCF_001594075.2 Trachymyrmex cornetzi
AAGACATATGACTTTATCGTCGAAACTCGCCAGCGTTGGAGCCAGCACCCTCTAGTAGCGAGCGGCAGGAATTAAGTTTAACACCTAATATTTCAAGTTGAGACATTTCAAATAGTACAAGCTTATGCACAAGCTTGTGTGTTGCTACACGTTACGCTATGCGTTATGCGTCATGCCTTACGCATTACGCAAAAGCCTGTTCTGCGGCCTTAAGGCTCCTGACTACTTAGGCAAGAACTCTGCGTTGACGGTGGCGACACCGAATCAGATGGCGGTCTAGCGGAACCGGTGGCAACACCTTCAAGCACAAGCCCATGTCCCTATGCCAGTGATGCGAATTTCGGGCCGCTTGCAGCACGGTTACTAGCATGAAGAGGGCATAAGAAGGTACATACACTACAATAAGTTCATATCCGTGTAGACTTGCGTATGCGTTATGTGTCCGTCTATGCTCTCTTCATGCTAGTAACTCTGCTGCAAACGACCCGGAATTCGCATCACTGCCCTGTGCTCGCCTGCGGCGCGAAAAGAGTGCGAGATAGCGATTTCCTTCTCATACTAGTCGTTTGTTTCAATCGACCGAAAATGCTTTCTTGGCAATCTCGGCTGCTCGGCGGCCCTAGGTATCAATAAGGGGCGGGGAGCATTCTAAATAACATGTCAGTTTTAATAAATTGTAGTAATAGTGTACCCCTCTCATTAATCCAGATAGTATAAATCATGTTAAAACGCAACAGTTTACGAGATATTTAATTGTACGATTTTTCATGCGCGTTATATATATAGTATACCACTCCTTCATAAACTCGAGTAGCAAGAATAGTTCAGTAGAAGTAGAATTTTACCGGAAAAAAATTATAGCATTTCTTTTTACAAAAATCTCGAAAGGTCATCAGAAAAGAGATGCATAGGTTTGAGACTCGAGAATTGTGAAGAAAATATGCGAAAAAATCGAATAGCTGCAAAAAGTACGTTTTTCGCATATAAAACGAAAGATATTGATTATATGGAAAAAAATTCAGTATAAAAAATGTAGGTATTTGAAATACCTACAAAATAAGACGTGGAACATTAAAATCGATCTATTAGTTTATTAGAAAAAAAAATAAAAAACACCGAAAAAAGCTTTCTTTCACTCGCTCTCTGTTCATTGAGATATAAATGCAATGCTTTGAAATTCTTATAAAATGTAGCCCTTGTACTGACGAACAAATCTAGCCCCGAACGAGCCTGAAATGTTCATTAGTCTTTGCAAAAAGCCATTTGTTCACTAAAAACCGGTCTGCGGAAAACTTCATTTCTTCATCTTTGAGCAGTCGTACAGCAATTTACAGAGATGATTTTTCTTCTTCAAGAGTTGCACTATCACGTACACTTAATAACAAAACGATTTTTTGCAGTTAAACTATTATAAAACGACTTTAAGAAGAGGGTATCTTTTTCCATATAAAAAAATGGAGTAATTCCATTAATATGCATCATATATTCGACATCTGACATTTTTTTACGAATTTTAAAAAAAAAGATTACCTTCCAATTATTAGGAGCCGACATAACAATTTTTTTTCAAAAAATCATTGTGGCTCTAATTTTTAAGATTAAGAATTCCGTCTGGCATTAATTTGTCAAGGAAGAATTGAATTTGCTGTTAAAAAATTCTAGAATTTTTTGCTGCCGAAAAAATTTATTTAGAACCATTGGAAAGTTGAAGAACGCGAATGAAGCAATGCACCGAGCGGAGTGAGGAAAGCCGGCGCGCAGTCGAGTGGGGAAAATCGGGCCGCTTGGCGATTCGCGCGTATCTGATTTTGTGCATTAAAATTTGCTAAATTTACATTTTCTCAGCAATAAATTGACGTAGAAACATGATTTTTTTTATCTGGGGTAGCTTAACGAGATATGAACAAATAGCTTAACCAAATGTTTGTAAAGTAATTGTAACCATGAAATTTTTAGTTTTTTGTTTCTTGAATTTTTATTTTTTCGGTTTATTGCTAAAAAATCACGTTTGAGTATGGAGTGCATGTCTGATTAAATTTAAGTCACATTAGCTATATTTCTTTATTTAATATGTATCTGTAAAAAGTGTCCAATTGGACAATTAAATGTATGGAATTATCAGTATAAAATTGTTTTTGTGAATTTAATTACAGATGTAAATACGACATATGTAAACAAATAATTAATAAGTAATTTGCCAAATATTAGCGTAACTGTTGAAGATAATTGCAAAATATACTTTTCATGTAACACTAATTTACTCCTATATTTGCGAAAGTTAGTGTTATATCTTCAGTTACGGTAACATTTGACAAATTACTTATTAATTATTTGTTTACATATGTCATATTTGCATCTGCAATTAAATTCACAAAAACAATTTTGTACAGATAATTCCGTACATTTATTTGTTCAATTGGACACTTTTTACAGCATATTAAATAAAGAAACATAGCTAATGTGACTTCAATTTGTTAATCAAACATTGTCACGTCCTGAGTCGTGTGTTTAGTTTTTAAAGCGATCTCAAGGCGCTACATAAAATCGTGGGAGCGCGAGCGCGGAACGGGGCGCGCGGGGCGAAGCCTTGACTTCGGGTGAGATTCGTTTTTCAGCGTGTGTTTACGCGTTGAGGCAGGCTGCTGTCACCAGTGCCTTTGTGAAGGCACGAATAGGATTATTATTTTGCTCGCGAGATATCTCTTATTATATCTAATTCAATTTAAGCTTCCGCATTCCCTTATTATGCACAGGAGGAAATTAAAACAGAGAGTTTAGAGGAATTGTCAGATAAGGAGCCCGTAGTACACGAAGGTGTATGAGGAATTATTAATGAAGATATAAAGATCTCTTTTCTGTGGGCAGCTGTGATATTTTCATCACACGCCTCGCTCTATCCACGCTCTCTGTTTCCTGTGCGGGAAAGGGAGCAGGGAAGGATAGTAAAGGGTCTTATGGGCAAAGAACAAAACGAAAGATAAGGATTGATTATTTTTATATTTATTCTACACGGTGTATTATTTATTATGCGAGGTTTGCTGGAGATCAGCACTGGCCTCGATGGTTTGTGAATGGGCGCGATATAGGAGGGCGATCGCGTTGGCGCGGGTTGCGGCGGTGTTACATCTACGTGCAGAAGAACGTATAGAATAGAGAGGGTGAAAAAGGGGAGGAGTGCGGAGGCCTCGATCGTGCGCTTCCACAGCGTCTGAAGGGCTACTCCCATGCCGAGCTCCGACGGCGCTGACCCAAAGCGAGCTTCG
>NW_017300148.1:70971-92310 GCF_001594075.2 Trachymyrmex cornetzi
AGTTAAAGCGCTGGGAAGACTTACCATTGGTTTTATCGACAGGAAGAATTGTGAGGAGAGAAATAAGGACGCGTGTCTTAAAACGCTCTGCTTTATATACGTTTTGCTTCGTGGCCCCTCGCGGTAAGGGGATGTTTTCGTCCACGTGCTATTACGAAATTCTCTGGAGCTTGCCGATCTTCTAATTAGTAATTTATTTCATTGTTGATTAGATTTTCTTTAATTTGAATGCGTTGTCTTATTGCGAGGGTCGCGATACCAGTTCGGCTGCCGCGTGCTGCAATCCAGCACGGCGGAGTTTGCATATTCCTTATGTGCGTTTTTTCATTATAAAGTTTGGTATAGCCTAGCTGTTTTCGCTCGTTGTGCGCGTGGAATTCTAATGTTTGTTTAGGGCCTTCCTTCGTCTATGCGTGCTCCAAATCGAGTTATAGTAATTTTATTCGTATCCTGGGGCCCTTTATGACCGGTGGGTGCATTCAGGGTTGCGCGGCAATGCATTGCGTTGGCGTTATGCGTTTTTATTGATTTTCCGCAGGTCTGCGGTTTTTCCTTGCAGCTGCGTCGAAGTCGGTTGTTATATTACTTATTCCCTATCCCGTGTTAACGGTGTTTTCGTGCTAAAGTGCATTCTTGCATCGTTTTTAGCATTTATAATTTGGCGCAGACGCAGTATGCACGGCGTTCAATCGCGACGGTTTCGGTGGCTTGGCCTATAGCCGTACGCGATTGTAGTAGGCACGTATTATGTCTGTTCGCTATATTCCGTGCTCGCGCTCGCTTGGTAAAAGGACGGGGCGCTACATTGTAGGCGCACCGGACGTTACAGACATACACTCCATACTCAAACGTAATTTTATAGTAATAAAAAATGAAAATTCAAGAAACAAAAACAAAAAATTTCATGGTTACAATTACTTTACAAATATTTGGTTAAGCTATTTGTTTATATCTCGTCGAGCTACCCCAGATAAAAAAAATCATGTTTCTACGTCAATTTATTGCTGAGAAAATGTAAATTTAGCAAATTTTAACGCACAAAATCAGATACTCACGAATCGCCGAGCGGCCCGATCTTTCCCACTTGACCGCGCGCCGCGCCGGCTTCTTCCACTTCGCCCGGCATGCTGCCGCGTTTCGCTCGCGTTTCTCAGCTTTCCAATGGTTTTAAACAAACTTTTTCGGCAGCAAAAAATTCTAGAATTTTTCAACAGCAAATTCAATTCTTCCTTGACAAATTGGTGCCAGACAGAACTTTTAATCTTAAAAATTAGAGCCACAATGATTTTTTGAAAAATAATTGTTATCTCGGTTCCTAATAAGCGGGGATAATCTTTTTTTTAAATTCGTAGAAAAATGTCAGATGTCGAATGCTTCACATGGCTATTTGATATGATGCATTAACCGAATTATTCCATATTTTATTACGGAAAAAAATACCCACTTTTTAAAGTCGTTTTATAATAGTTTAACTGCAAAAAATCGTTTTGTTATTAAGTGTACGTGATAGTGCAACTCTTGAAGAAGAAAAATCATCCCTGTAAATTGCTGTGCGATTGCTCAAAGATGAAGAAATTAAGTTTTCAATGAACAAATGGCAGACAGGTTTTCAGTGAACAAATGGCATTTTCAAAAACTAATGAACATTTCAGACTTGTTCAGTACTAGATTTATTCGTCATTACGAGGAATATATTTTACGGGAATTTCAAAACTTTGCGTTTATATCTTAACGAACAGATAGCGAGTGAAAAAAGGCCTTTTTCGGTATTTTATATTTTTTTTTCTAATAAACTAATAGATCGATTTTAATGTTCCACGTCTTATTTTGTAGGTATTTCAAATACCTACATTTTTTATACCGGACTTTTTTCCATATAATTAATATCTTTCGTTTTATAAGCGAAAAATGTGCTTTTTTTAATTATTCGATTTTTTTTGCATATTTTCTTCACAAGTCTCGAGTTTCAAACATACGCATTTCTTTTCTGATGGCCTTTCGAGACTTTCCTGAAAAGAAATGCTGGTTTATAATTTTTTCCGGTAAAATTCTACTTCTACTAAACTATTCTTGCTACTTGAGTTTATGAAGGAGGAGTATACTATATAACACGCATGAAAAATTGTTAAGAATTAAATATCTCGTAAACTGTTGCTTTTTAACATGATTTATATTATTCTGAATTAATGGGAGGGGTACATTATTACTACAATTTATTAAAACTTATGTTATTTAGAATGCCTCTCGCCCTTTATTGATGCCTAGGGCTGCCGAACGTCCGAGATTGCTGAGAAGTGAGAAAGCATTTTTGGTCGCTTGAAACAAGCGATTAGTGTAAGAAGGAGCTCGTTATCTCGGTCGCACTCTCGGCGCGCCGCAGGCGAGCACACGGACATGGGCTCGTGTTTGTATGTGTGTTACAGCGCCGCACCACGATAAATGGCCGAACTTATAAGCATGGAAAAGTGACGTTTTGACGACGAAATTTATGTTGCGTGCCATTTCGTTATTATTTGTTTAATTGTGAAAATGTGACTCGTCTCATACTTATTAAAATCGTAATTATCGAACAAAACTAAAGTTATCTTGGAATTTTATATGTAAAAGTGTATATTGTACTTGTTTCAGCAGCTGTCATACCGTGTGTTTCTACCCGAATAGAGGCTCACTTTACACCTTTTACGACCATTTACTGACTGTCAAGGGAGGAAAGGACAGTTTTGTTCGATTTTTACGTGTTTTGAAGTGATCTCGTCATTTCGTTTCATCCAAATTGTCTTTATTTAAAAATGGCACGCAATATGAATTAACGTGTCATTCCTCGCTTCGACGTCACGATTTCAACATGGCCGCCGCGACTAGTCAGAATTCTTAATGGGCGTTCTACAATAAGCCATTAGTCATAAATCAGAAATCAGAAGCTAAAAATTGACCAGTCACAGTCATACATTTTTAGCTTCTGATTTCTGATTTATGATTAATGGCTTATTGTAGAAGGCCCATAAGACAAGATTCTTAAGAGTAAATTGAGGGGCTTGATTCTATAAGGGGATACGCGTGGATTTCGTGGGATAGGTATTGTCCACAAGGACTAATTTTAGACATCGCTCTAATTTCAATTTCGACGATTGATTCTTGTTGCGCAGCGCGCTATCTAATCGGATCGACATATAAATCGTTATTACTTTACAACCGTAATATTTAAAGAGCTAAAACTTTCCAAAAAACTTCCTTAACTAATAAACAAAATTGTAGTATCAGTAAAAGTTGACAAATCGAAAATTTCTACGATAACTTTTGTGATCGAATGAATAAAACTACGAATTCGAGAGGAATATTTTGAAAAATTCGATTGTGAAATGTTTATAAAACTTTTTATATGCTTTATATTTCGAGAAACATGTTGAAATTTATCCTGTTAAAATTTCAAAGAAAAATATTAATGCATTAAAAAAGAACAAAGGCTGATAAGAGTCGATATTTTCGTAATAAAAATAAATAAAATAAAAGTCTTTAAAAATAATACATATATATTAATAAGAATAAAAATAAGAAAATTACAAAGACAATAAGACTCTACGTAGATACAATGTATAACATATCATAACATGTTTCGGCCCATCGTTTTGGCCCTTATCAGATGCACAATATGAAACGCAGGAAAACTTTGACGTTAACATTTGTAATATAAATGAAATTATACGTATAAATGACAATAATAAATGATGAGAAGATGATCAGAGAAATTGAGTTGCTCGTCAAACGATTGGGAAGAAATCTCGTTATTCTATAGAGGACAAAAAATGTTATATGTCTTCTTATTTATGATAAAAACAAGCAAGTTACGTCTCTCCGATAAAAAACTCACCTCTGCGTCAAAATTAAAAAGATCCATGTCAAACAAATAGATAGTCGGTAGTATGGAATGAAATAAAAAAGTAAGTAAAACGACACAATCACATACTGTCAGATAAGTAAAATAAGACTCGTCATCTCGACACGACGAACTGTAATGCGAACTATCTTGATAATGCAAAGTCAAACTTTGTTTATGATAGGAATATACGATTTATGAAGACTGTCTGTGTGGTTGAGACTGTTTTCCTGTTTTTTAATATTAAGCATCTCCGAGACAAAACGTTTATTGTAACACGGCTCTTCATCAAGAATTTGAATATTATTCCAATCAAACTCATGTCTTTGGTGTAATCGATGATCTGTTATTACTGATTTAGTGCTCGTATTCCATCGTATATGTCTTTGATGTTCTGAAATCCGTGTTTTTAATCTTCTTCCGGTTTGTCGCACGTAAGATGCATCGCAATTATTACAATTTATTTTATACACAACATTTGATTTAGAAAAAGAGTCTAGAGGATCTTTGTGTATCTTTTAATGAATTTACGTAATTTGTTGGAACTAAAATAAGCAACCTTGATATCATTTCTATTAAATTGTTGAAACTTTTCTGTTAAAATCGGTACAAAAGGTATTGTAAACCATGAAGGATAGACAGATGATTCTTCATTGTTATTCGAGTTATTACTACGTGATGTCCCATTGTTTCATATTGTGCATCTGATGAGGGCCAAAACGATGGGCCGAAACATGTTATGATATGTTATACATTGTATCTACGTAGAGTCTTATTGTCTTTATAATTTTCTTATTTTTATTATTATTAATATATATGTGTTATTTTTAAAGACTTTTATTTTATTTATTTTTATTACCAAAATTGACTCTTATCAGCCTTTGTTCTTTTTTAATGCATTTTTATATCAAGAGTCCTTTTATTTCTTTCAATAAAAATATTAATATTTGGCTGAGATATGGCGAGTTGAACACAAAAACCTATTAAAATTTTTTCATTTAAAAAATTACTTTTTTTGTTTATAACTTGAAAACAAAAAAAATTCCAAATTTGGTTTAATGACAAAAAAGATGCGCTATGAAATTTTCTACAAGAATCAATCGTTGAAATTGAAATTAGAGCGATGTCCAAAATTAGTCCTTGCGGACAATACTTATCCCGCGAAATCCACGCGTATCCCCTTATAGAATCCAACCCCTCAATTTCTGAAATCATTTTGAGATGAAAATCCTAATATTAAAATGTTGAGGCTATAATAACTTTTTTAATTGTAAGCGTTTAAAGTTAGCGAATTATATCATCTAAAGTTCGTGCGTTTAGATGTGATTGGTATTTTGCGTTGGCATTTACCTATTGGAATGTGGAGAAAATGTCTTTTTAAATTTTTTGGCGCAATATTGAATGCTTAAAAGATATGCTCTCAAAGAGCCATCGTATAATAATAACTCGTATAATGATGTAGTTGTAAATACATCACTGTATGTCGTAAATTTAGATATTATTTTAAAGTTGAAACTGACTGAATAACTCCTTATCCTTAATCCCAAAATGACAGTATTCTCTATATTTGAATCACTGGTCAGTCCCAAGTATCCCACTGAGTATATTGAAAAAAAATTTACTAGATTTTATTAAATATTTGTTTGAATACTAACGAAATATTTACTAAATATAAACATATATTTATTTAATTTAAGTATAACTTTTTAATTTTAAATCAATGTTTTTTTACTGTAAAAGTAAATGTTTGTTAGTACTATTGAAACAAATACTTAATAAAATTCAGTAATTTTTTTTTCACCGTAATCAATGAAATTATTCAATTGAAAAAGAAAGAAAGTTAAGCATTATATAATTATAATTATCGATATTTGCACGTCATTTAATTTCTAATATCATATACATTGAATATACATTAAAGCAAGATTAGCTAGGTTAGAGATTTCACGTTTTATTGATGTTTTGGTTGACTTTCACTGTGAATAACGTACTCGGGATTGATATCAGTGATTATCCTGATTCAGATTTAGAGAATATGTAGGTATTGCGTATGTAACTATGAAAATTATAATATGGTAATATAGAAATTAAAATTGTTTAATTTCTAAGAATATTTCATTATATACGACATAATCATCTTCGATCATCCATTCGCTGTATCAATAATCTTTCGTCGCACAGAATCGAATAATAAATACAGATTTATATCAAATTACTTGTCTATCTAATAATATGCTACTTTTGAGAGACATTGCCGCGCTTTGCGCTAATCTTACATTCTTAAGAATTACATTTCTCCAAATATTACGTTGTAACACAATGCCATCCGATGCTAAACATAACAGCTGCAGCTTTCTTGAGATCGAAAATTTTACATAATATATCAACCAATCTCTCTCTCTCTCTCTCCCCTCCCGCCTGTCTCCTTCCTCTCCCTTCCTCCCTCCCTCCCTCTCTCCCTCCCCTCTCCCTCTTAATCAGTTTGAATACCAAAGAATATAAATGTGCATTTTTTAGAGTAACTTTGATGGTACCTCATTTAAGTCAGTGCAAGAGGGGGGGGGGGGGGGAAGAAGTACAGAATATGAAAGTTGTGAATAGTGCAGAAAATTGAAAGCATTATTCATTTAATAACAATTATAAAATCGCAATATAAATTACAATATAATAATATATTTTATAATTTATGTGCCTGCTATTTTCCTGTTTTATAATAATGATCAAAATCATATTCTTCCGAGATTTAACTTATTTTTATTTTATCGAAATATTCATTAATGAGAGACACGCTACTATTTTATTTATGTCGTGAAATTTACTATTGACATATTCATATAACATAATGTAATATATGTACGTGCGTATACATATGTATATATATTTATACAGAAATACATATATGTATGTATATATTTCATGTTTAAGATTATTATGATTAAATGGTCGACATGTTGATTTAAAAATTTATTTTTTTTATAACGAAAGTTTAATCAGTATTAACATTATTACTTGCAATTTCTAATACTTTATTGCTAAATATCTTGAAATAATGAAGGCATTATTGAAAGGTACATATAAATATGTACAGGTATGTAAATATGAAACCGGAATTTACCAATAGATGGCCATAGCTGTCAATGTAGGTGCCGTCAGACCGCGTCATTGACGCCATTTCTTTATTCTGACATCTGACAAAGATTTCAACTCACAACAATACAAGTTCCGTACAACAGTATAGTTTCTGATAGCGTTGAATATGTCGAATTTTGTGCCTGGAAACTACGATTTGCGGACAGCATCGATTTTCTGTTATCATTTGAAGAAAACTGCTGCAGAATCGCATCGAATGCTTGTCGAAGCTTACGGTGAGCATGCTCTTGGTAAATTACAGTGCTTTGAGTGGTTTAAAAAATTTAAAAGTGGCGATTTTGACGTGAGAAACGAAGAACGTGGAAAACCACCGAAAAAGTTTGAAGACAGCGAACTGCAAGCATTGTTGGATGAGGATGACGCTCAAACTCAACATCAACTCGCGGATCAATTGAATGTGACACGAGAAGCCGTCTCTATACGTTTGAAATCCATGGGAAAGATCCAGAAGATGGGAAAATGGGTTCCACATGAACTGAATGAAAGACAGCAGGAAAACCGATAAACCACTTGCGAAATGCTGCTCGCTAGATACAAAAGAAAGTCATTTCTCCATCGAATTGTGACTGGCGATGAAAAGTGGATATATTTTGAAAATCCTAAGCGTAAAAGATCATGGGTAACTCCAGGCGAACCATCGACATCGATTTCAAGACCAAATCGCTATGGACGGAAGACAATGCTCTGTGTTTGGTGGGATCAGAAAGATGTGATCTATTATGAGCTGCTAAAACCTGGCGAAACCGTTAATACTGAACGCTACCGACAACAAATCAATTTGAATCAAGCTTTGCGTGAAAAACGACCGAAATATCAAAAAAGGCAACACAAAGTGATTTTGCTTCATGATAATGCACCATCACACACAGCAAAACTGGTCAAGAAAACGATTGAGGCGTTTGATTGGGAAATATTTTCGCATGCGGCTTACTCATCAGACTTGACTCCGTCCGATTACTACTTATTTGCATCGATGGGACACGCACTTGCTCAGCAGCGCTTCACTTCTTACGAAGATGTACGAAAATGGCCAGATGACTGGTTTGGCTCAAAAGAACAACAATTTTTTTGGCGTGGCATCCATAAATTGTCAGACAGGTGGGAAAAATGTATAGCTAACGATGGGCAATACTTCAAATAAAATATTTTTTATCATTTTCATGCAATAAACGTGTATTTTCTATTTAAAAAATTCCGGTTTCATATTTACATACCTGGCAACGATAAAAACTGCACTTAAATAAAAAATGAAAAGGGTTCTATTTATTTTTTTACTCACACTGTCGAATGTAAATTTTTTAAAAGTCATTAATTTGTAATGTAATTATACATATAAAAAGTGCACTATTTAAATTTTTATTGAAAAAGCGTATGCGAATTTATCTTGATGAAAATTTTGGTATTGCTATTACTGATATATAGGGTGTTTTATTTTAGAGGAAGATCATCGATACCGACATACCACTTTGTTTTTAGACAATATTTCTTAAACAAAAGGTAAAAATATAACTTCAAAAACATCAATACAAAGTAAAGTGTCTTCTATCAGATAGTATAAGCAATTTTTATAATACTGTTTGCAATTTTACAATAATTATGTTTTTTGTAAGTTATGCAAAAATGAGCGTCTGACAAAATGGGCTCCAAAATTGACATAGTAGGCAATAATACCAACATTCCTATTTTGTAAATAAAGATATATCTTATTCTATAAAGAAAACTAATTTATGAAATTATAAACATTTAAAATGACATAATATTATCAATAATACAGTCACTATTATTTTAATTACGCAATTTGCAAAAGAACACCGTAAGAATTTTCTTCTTGGATTCATAGAATTGGTTTTTAGCTGATTTGGTATAGAAATAAGCCACAAATATATGAATTATGAGTTTGTACTTCTTTAATTAGCTAAACAGATCATAATTTTATTAGTATTAATAAAATGCAATAGTTAGTTTCTGAGAAATAAGGGGGTGTCACTTTAGGAGACCTATGTCAGTATCGGTAACTTTCCTCTAATTTCTTCAGATAAATATTTCGAAAAATATGGAAGATACGAAAAAACATTTCTTACAAAAGTTTTGTAACTTTAAGGGGAGTATAAAACTGTCATTGGTTTGATCTTGGAAGCCTTGGATTGCGTTGTCAAAGTCAAAGCAAGTTTATTTTGAATTTTTCAAATGGAACCGTTTTATTGTATATTACATATTTTTATAGCTTACCTTGAGAGCTTTTCAAAATACTATAACGAAACTCCTTTTGATTAAGTATTTTTCGAGATAATAGTTGACAACATTCATGTATTGCCGATATTAGCATTATCCAAGGTGTCCGATCAATGGCTAAAACTCTTGAATGTTGTTTAGGATTATGATCTTAATAACATTTGTCAAAATAAAGACTATTGAAGGTTATTCCATTTTATTTCCTCCTATAACGTTAAAAGGGAGTTTCACTGTAGTGTTTTGAAAAACTCTCGAGATAAGCTACAAGAATATGTAAATAATAAAATAAAGGGGTTCCATTAAAAAAATTCAAAGTGATCTTGCTTTGACTTTGACAATGCACTCAAGTTACATCAATGATATCATCTTCTGTCCTCCTCAATGTCATAAAACTTAAATATAAAACATTATTTTTTTATATCTTCCGTATTTTTCGAAATATTTGCTTGAAAAAATTAAATGAAATACCCTATATGCTGTTCGTATTGATTTATTAAACGTATCTCGTAGCGAGTGTCTTAGGAATATTATCACACGCGTTCTATGGTCATTTATATTATTTTTCATATGAGACTATATTGAGATTATATTGAACGACAGATTATATACGCCCGGACACATATGTATGCATGCATGCACATACATACGCGTGTACATCTGCAAATTATATTCTCTCAGACTATATCTATTGTTAGTTCGAGAAAATCAAATGTATTTTAATCAATAGAAAATGAATTAATATTGCATTTTATAATTATCGATATGTTGACATGCGATACGTACGCAATTTTATGAAGATTGATCATTTAATTTACGCGCGGAACAATGCTACATCTTTATATCATATTTCTTCTGAGAAAATAATGAATGATCTTCGCTAGATAAATTATACAATACGCATATATATATTATATATTTTACACACACACACGTGCGCGCGCGCGCACACACGCACGCACACACACGCACGCACACAGCTGTTCATAAATTTGAGAACGTTTGCGATTTTCTCGTATTTCACAAAATCTTAAGTATCTCAGTGAAAAGAAAAATCGTTTAAAAAAATACATTTTAACCCTTTTCTTACCGTACGCGTCCGCGAGTAAGCTTTCTCTTTACCGGGGACGCCGCCACAAGTACCCACTTTAAAGATAGAATGACATATGTTTACGTTTAGCTGTTAATGCGCGTTACGCGTTCACCTAGAGTTTATAGTCGTCTTGCCCGAACTCACCGTATTAATTATAAAATAAGATCGCTAGTATCCACAGCTCGTGGATAACGTGAATGCCGACTAAAATCGGCATTAATATTGAAAGGGTTAAAGAGGAACATTTTAAAGTAGACTTTCTGAGCTTTAACATGCTTTTTGAAAAAAATTGTTGATTTTTCACAAAGATATCGAATTTTTTATTGTATAAAATTTTATTACGTAAAAATGTATTACCTTTTCTATATACATATATATATTTTTTTTAAATAACGTTTTTGATTTTGAACTAAAAGACACAGGAAACAAGATTTATTATAACGTTCTTGAGTTCTTGGTTCTTACATATATTACATATTTTTTCAAAATATTTTAAAAACTTTTTTTATTCAATTTTATGAAATATGTTAACCGTCGAAAAAGTTTTGAAAAAGTTTTGAAAAAATTTATGCGAATCAAGCACATTATAATAAATATTTCTTCCCATTTGTTATTTTTCTAAAAACTTTTTCGAAGTAAAAAACATTTTAGAAAAATTACATTTTTAAACAAAAGGACCTCGCACAAAACATACGGAAAATAGGTCCCCGCTAATTTGACTGAATTTGTAATATGTTGTAGTTCTGATCGTCCTGATCAAAAGTCTCCGTGGGCACGAAGTAAAATAATGAATAGTTTTTGAGTTATTGTACATCAAACTCTGCCAAAATCGCTGTTTTGGTAGAGTTTGATGTACAATAACTCAAAACTGTTTATTATTTTACTTCGTGCCCATGGAGACTTTTGATCAGGACGATCAGAATTACAACATATTACAAATTCAGCCAAATTAGCCGGGACCCATTTTCCGTATGTTTTGTGCGGGGTCCTTTACATAATGAAAAATTCGATATCTTTGTGAAAAAGCATTATAGCAATTTTTATCAAAAGGCATTTTAAAGCTTAGAAAATCTGTTATCTAATCTAAAATGCTTGTCTGTTAAATTTTGTCCAATGAAGTTTCATCCAAGTAGTGCGTTTCAAAAAATTTCGAAAAAAATATCAGTTTCAATTTTATATAATTTAAAAACGAAATATTATAGAGACGAATTCGAACCGGCCGGCGCCAGTTTGAAGTTCTATTTCTTTTTTTTAAAGCTTTTGAAATTTCTATAATATTTTTTCACCGAAATACTTAAATTTTTGTAAAATACGAGAAAATCGCAAGCGGTTCTGAATTTATAAACTGTTTTGTGTGTGTGTGTGTGTGTGTGTGTGTGTGTGTGTGTACATACATACATACATACATACATACATACATACACATAAATATATGTATATATGTGTATATCAGCGTACCTTAAAAATTAAAATAAATACATCTTTTACGTTAAATAAATACATTGTTTATGTTAAATAAAAACTGATATTCTAACTGCTTCCTAAATGCTTGAGCATTTTTTGAGAATATCGAATGCTTTTATTCAAGTATTTTGATATGACTCTTTCCTTAACCATTTTGCTCTTACAATTAGTTAAAATAACTAGAAGTGATTTTGTGCTAAACTATCCTTTGTTATGAGTTAAGCCTCATAAAAATTCTTCTAATCTATTTGTTGGAAGAAATAATGGACGCATTACGTATTAGTATCGATTTTTTAATTTCACGCTTTGCCATTTCTTTAGGTCGTCGTGAGCATGAGCACCTATTAAAGGGATGCTGGTGCCGTCTATGGTGTAATACCAACAAATCATGCATTTCGCACTTTCCATTTTCTTCGTTTTTCTTATACAAAATAAAAGATCCTCCAGAATAAAAGAAAGTGTACAAATAGTCGATAAACTACAAACCTGTATGAAAAACAAAAAGTGTTGTAAATCATATTGTATACAGTTTTTTATTATTATGTAGGTTATTCTTCACATGATATAAGCATTAAATAAAATTTAAATAAATATCTAAACAAGAAGTAATTTCTACTACATTTTAATAATGTAAAGAATATAGTGAGATCTTCAAATTATATGAATTTGAAGCTTACAAGAAGTAAAATGGAAAAATACGATCTGAGTGTACGTAACTTCCCAGACAGCACAAAATACTAAAAGATAACGAAATGTTGTCTTCGACAAATCGAAAAGATGTCTAAAAGATGACGGAAAGATATCTCGTTTTTAGTTTGTCTTTTCGACAAGACGAAAAGATGTTTATAAGATGTCTTTTAGTTTTGTCGAGAAAACAACTTAAAAAGAATGTTTTTTTGTCATCTTTCTGGTTGTTTTGGATGTCTTTTCGGCAAAGTGAAAAGTCGACTAAAAGATATCTTTTCATATTATCGAAAAAATAACATAAAGAAGATATCTTTCCGCTAGTTTGATACTTTTCATCACTCTCACCGAGCAGTATGTAAGATTGCTATTAGACAAACGCGGTAGAGTTTAGTTTCTCTTGTTTGAAAAATATATATACAGAATAGAATATATATATATATATATATATATATATATATAAAAGATGCAGGCATTATGAGAAATTTTACCCATCTTCTAATGAACACTAATGAAATATTTTATGGAAGCAAGTCCCCAAAGTAGGGGACTATGAAAGATAATGACTCTTGCACACAGGACACAGCAAACATTGAAGGACCCATAAATGAGATGTATATGACAGTCATACAATTTCGTCTAGTTTTATGTAAAAATGAATTCAGGAATCTGATGTTATTAAATGTGTCAAGGTACAAAAACTAAAAGAAAGTTTAAAAACGATTAAAAGATATCTACAGGAGTCATTTTTTAGTTATCATATGGATAAAAAGCTGTAAAGATGACTAGCAGTGTGACATCTATTTAGTCACCCTTACGGAAAAAACTCTGAAAATTTCAGTGTTTATGCTCAAATTTGAGTGTAAATTCTAAATTTTGGGAGTTTACTCTGAAATTTGTGTGTTTACACTTAAATTTTGAGTGTTTACACTCAAACATTGAGTATATACACTCAAAGATCAAGCGTTTATAACGCTCATACTCAAGTTTGAGTTTACACACTAAACATCTAAAGGTTACCCTAAACACTTGGGTATGACACGCAATAAATGAGCGTAAACCCTAAACCTTTGAGTGTCTTCAAAATTGAGTAAATAAACTTAACAGTTATTTGAGTTTTAATTTCCATGATTAAGATAAATGCCAAAATATTGAATGTAGATGCCCGCAAATATTTGCGTACTTAAAAATAATGGCGTTTACAATTTAATATTTGTTCTGAAATTTTAATTTGTTTTGAAACTTTTATTTGTTTTGAAATTTTTATTTGTTTTGAAATTTTAATATTTATTTCTATTCCTATAATAATACTTCCTCCATTGTACGTAGGATCTAAGGGTGAAATCACACGGTGCGGAAAAGAAAATATGTCACAAAAGCAACCAATCAGCTTTATTCTGCGTTATTCCGAATAACGCTAATTGGTTGTTTCAGTGGGCGTATTCAGCGGACTCAACAGTTTAGTGCGAGTGCCATGCTCGCTCTTATTAGTGTATTCTTTTAGCTCATCCAATCAGAATTTTAGATCTAGAAGAATATACCAATAACAGCGAGTGCTCACTCAACTATTGAGTCCGCTGAATGACGCATTTTTTGTTCCGCAATCATTTTCCGCACCGTGTGATTTCACCCTGACACTAAAGTTAACTATCAAGTTGAGATTAACACTCAACATTCATTAATAACACTCAAGTTGAGAGTTATACTCAGGTTGAGCGTTCAAAATAATCATTAATTGAGTGTTACCTTGAGTGTATGTTTTCAGTGTTTATTAAAGTGTAAACACTCAAAGTTTAAGAGTTTTTTCCGTAAGGGCATCTTTTCGTTGATTACTATATTCTTTCACTAAAAACATGTATAATATATATAACAATATATAATAATTTAGTTATCTTTTAGACAACTCTGTGTTCTCTGGGCTAGTATTCATGCGATATATAGGATATAACAGCAAGAAATGTACGTAATGTTTTACTTAGGCCCAGTCCCACAACTATCACGATTAACTCTTAACCGAGGTTCAATTCATCCTTGAATTGAATAGCGAAGAGGAATGAGTTGAACTTCGATTAAGTGTTAACCATGAATTATAGAACTGAGCCTTAATATACGTAATGTTTTACTTAACGCATATAACGTTTTATTTAATATATCGTTATGATTTATTTGGAATTAAGAATTTGTTTCATCATATCGATCGACGGTCACTCCAGCATCCCCTTAAGGGAATCCTAAAGCTGTCTATTTTACCGACTAAACATAATAATTTTTCTGTCGTACTTTTTTCTTCTTTACAAATTTGAAAATCTTTTTCTAGAATTAAAGTATATGTATTAATACATGTCTGTGAGATGGAATTTATACTGAGAACGGAAAGTTTCTTAAAGTTGAGATCTTCCTTACCATTTCTTAGTATACAATATGGTGTATAGAGCCGTCAATATCGTAATATTTGCTTGAATAAAAGTTTTATAATCTATACTTACGAAATTGTAGTTTACAGACAATAGTTTACACAAACAAATAATGTCGAGTTTTCACAATTAGACCAATTCGATACGAAAATGCGTTATGAAAATTTATATATAAGTGTGCATGAGATATTGATGTAGTATGTAATATGCAGTGATATATTAATGACATGTAAATTGCATGTGTGTAAATCTTATTAGGTCGATAAAACAGACGATTTTAGGAGCCTCTTAAATTTCTAAACTAAAGAATCAAATCGTGTTACTATCTGTCAACTTCTCATTGAATGTCGCTTTTTAAATTATGAAAACGCTAAAGCTACAAGAACGGTACAGAATGGAGGCGTAAATCTCCATAAGGAGATTTGGTGTAATCATCACTCACTTTTGTATTTTCGTCCGCCAGATCAACACCGTAGTTGCTCGAAGTGTTGTCTTCCTCTGTAAAAAGACAAAATATTTGGCGAATTTTAAATTCCTTTCTTCTTGTTGCTTTAATATTCGTTAAAGGTTAATTAACTCTCAACTACATCAGTGGGTCTTTTATAAAAAAAAAGTTTTAAGTAATTAATTGGTATTTCTGTATGGTTGACATAGGACTTTAGAATTGCAGTTAAATTCACTTTGAACTCTCCCCTAATATTCGCCGTACGGCGGTATTTTACTTATACTTATGTTGAATGTTCAAACGGGACGTTTGAAAAATCTAGCATGGATTATTTGGACACAGATGATGTATAAGGGCTGCGTTCGGAAATGTTATTCAGATGCCACAAGGATAAAACGATATACTAGCTCACCAGGCCATTCGAATAATGTTTCCGAACTTAAGCTAGATTCGTAAGTTTTTCACTAATATTTGAAATTGAATATTTAATGAAAAAATAGTTTTATTTATAGAAAACGCTTTTTAAAAGTGAAAGTGTGAAAGACGACTGTTAACTGTGTTTACTTTGTGTAGAATAAAATCATAAATAAAAAGAGACGAATTTTTTTTCGAATTTAACCCGACGTTATAGAGATTGGGTCACAATGACCTGAGACATATTTAAACATCTGTCTCTTGTTACATACATGTTGGGTTTTAACTCTCAGTAGCTAGAGTATATTTACTGTTTATTTTAGATAAAGAATTTAGTTCAGACTAACTATATTATAAGAAACTACTATTCCTACTAATAATAAAATTAATAATAAAACTAATAATAAAATTAATATTTTACTATTTTGTAATGCTGACATTTTTACTTAACCTTTTTAGTAAAACAAGAGCATGTGTTCGAGAAGAAACAGAAATGACGGATCATTTTTAGAAAAGTTGAAAGTATACCATTCGATGATGATGTCATTCGATGAGCATGTCTCAAAATACTTTCAACTTTATCCATTAAAATAATTGTACTTTTGAAATTAAATATTATAACGTATTTTCTTCTTAAAGTTTACGATGTCCTCTTTCTAAGACGATATTTAGTTTTGTTTTTTTATTTTTTGTTCGCAAAGATATGATTTTCTAAACATTCTTTTTTTACACTTTTCTTTTTTACAAAATTTTTGTTTGCGTTCAATAGAGAAAACTAATCAATTAATGCTTAGTAGGTAATTCTTTTAATACGATTGGTTCTTACCTTTAGTTTCTCGCTGGATCTAAATGTAGGAAACAATCCTGTTAAAGAACCACTAAGCGCTAATTGATTAGTTTTCTCTGCCGACCGTAGCCATCGTGATCAAAACTTTTTTTCACTTACAGATTTGAATCTTATACGGTTTAGCGTTTTATTAAATAAAAAAAAATTAATTAAAATCCACTGAAATTTGTGAAAGATACAGCGACAAAAAGCCTTGGGTCTAAAATACAAATAATGTAGATTAGGGTGAGTTTTATAGTTTTGTAGTTGAGGATTAATAATACATTCGAGCCAATAATAAGTATACTAAATAAGTAGCATTAAGAATAGTCTTCTTAAGTCCTCCTTAAGAAAAGAGCATGCATACATATGATATTCTGCGATTTATGATTAATCGGAATCGCTTGCATTTTTGTTAAAACTATTGCTTATTGCGCCAGGAAAGGAATAAATGTAGGATGCGTTGCATAGGAAGAGAAAATGTAATTATTAAGTTATGTAGTTATACAATCTCTCTCTTATTCGGATATGAAAATCATTTTCTTGAAACTGCTTGAGAAGTGATTATCTCACGGACATGCCTAGCTTTGTCCAATTTTGTAGAAACATGCCACTCTTTAATCGATGATACAACAGTCGATTAGATGATTACATATTTTCAAATTTGTGATTGACTCAAAGTTGACAATATTAAGTTATGTGTAAATACGATGTATTATGAAGCGATATTATTTACATAGTAAATTACAATTGCTCTTTTACTCTGAAATTATAAAATTAATTATGTATACACTCGTACAGGAAATCGTAAATAAATTGCAGAGTTGAGTAGTACCAAGTTAAAAAGCTAAAAGTTAAAAAGTTAAAAAGTTAAATAATTTTAACTTAACTTAGTTACATTTTAGACTCTTAACTTTTTAACTTTATTTAGTTACATTTTATCGATAACTATTAACTTTTTATTTTAATTTTTTGAAGTTAAGTCTCAGATTCAAACATATACTTCATTTAGAACATACTCTATATTTTACTTAAAGTTTTGTTTGTATATATTATTTACATTATATATTGATTTCAATCTAGCAAAAACCGTTATTTTAATGTATCTAGTTTTTGATAGGTTGTCTATATATATCTGGTTGTCTATATATATAAATCTATATATATATATAGCAGTATATATAAACAAAAAGTTTAAATAAAATATAGAGTATATTCTAAATGAAGTATATGTTTGTCATTTCCGTTATTTGTAAGACTCTGAAATCATAAAACAGAAAGAAATTTAACTTTTAATTTTTCAATTACTTTTTTTTATTAACTTAACTTAGTTAAAAGAAAAAATTAACTTACCCAACCCTGATAAATTGTAAATAATTGTTTCATAAAATGAACTATTCTCATAAAACGCAATTGAAAGCGATTGAAAAATGAAATGGAAATAGAATTATCTCTTTTTTTTTATACAAGCAGCAGATTTCTTTATGATGTACACACAAATCACACAATTTGACAAAAGGCCGTGGAGAGATGATGAAAAGCCGTGGGTGATAATATTAGATAAAATTTATTATTTATTAATTCATTATTTACATTTTCTTTCGATGATTAAACATATTATCTAAAGTATTATGAATAAAAATTTTTCTATGCCTATTAGAACCGATATACACAGGATATTATGTGTAATATTCAATTTATTAATGAACAATAAAATTATATAATTATGACATCAGGTAAACGTTTCGACCCTATTATTTGGGTCCTCTTCAGTACCAAAAAAACACAAAAAATTCTATAAATAAATGTGTAGAGTAACTATGTAACAGCAAGGTTGAAAGTTGCGAAGATTGTGTCCATTATATATGCATGACAAGAATTGTACTAACTGTGACTTCTGGCGGTTAAGTTCGCGTCAAATCTATCGTCATTGATTGTTCAATTAATGACGGGATGCATCTCTGAAATGTATGTCAGCCAATTTCCGTGTTCATGACATCAATTCTGCCAAATTCTTGTCATGTATATATAATGGACACAATCTTCGCAACTTTCAACCTTGCTGTTATATAGTTACTCTACACATTTATTTATAGAATTTTTTGTGTTTTTTTTGGTACTGAAGAGGACCCAAATAATAGGGTCCAAAACATTTACCTGATGTCATAATTATATAATTTTATTGTTCATTAATAAATTGATTATTACACATAATATCCTGTGTCGGCTCTAATAGGCATTGAAAGATTTTTATTCAGATTATTTCTAGAGAGCCTTTATCTTGGATCTATTGTCTAAAGTATTATATTCTTCAGCAGTTAAATAATTGATATTTGAAATTGTTATTGAGAGAAGAATTTCAGTAGATCAATACGTTCAACATGTATAATTCAAGGTCGTTAATAGCATTGTTAAACAATCCACCGATGATTATCGCTTTAGTGCAATGATGGATAGGAGATACGATAGCCATTGAACTTTAGAAATTTACCTCTCTATATTCCCCCTTCTCTATGTTTTATGTCACGATCGAATGCGTTCGACAGGCAGTACCTATGTAGGCAATAGGTATGTATATCGTACGTGATTCGTGCGTAAGCAAACACAAATTCCATGCCGAATGATTGTAATTAGAGCGAATTACAACTCGGCGTTTGCGACGTGAGTGACGTGACTCACTCACCTCACAGAGAAAGATATACATATAAAATAAATAGCTAGACCACAACGCTATGTACGGCGCATTGCTATAAGTACGTACTTAGGCATATATTGTGCTTCATTCAACAATTCGATAAGATCTCTGACTTTTTAAGTTTTTAAGACACATTGTCTTATTTCACATCGCGTTGTCCGAAAAATACCGGAAAAATATCCGAAATATTCACTGATCCGACATTAATAATTACAATTAATTTATCTATATTTCATTATCATTGAATCGCTCTGCCGACCCTTTCGACATTGAAAGATTGAGGCAATACAAATTTCTGGCAATACTCCATGTTCTTTAACAATTCGTTTACAAATTCAAATATCTCGACAGTTCGACAGTTTGCCAAACGGTAGCAGTTTCGTTGTCACGTGCGTGACATTACACAAAATTTGGTTAATATAATTATTAACTCACCAATATAAAAGGGAGCCGTGTCGTAAGCGTTACAAGGGCCCGCGTGCCGTGTTTCAAGAACGAAACCAGTAACACAGGCGTCCTTGATAATGTGACACCAGCTGGGATAGGTGATGTTATTTGTTGCACATAACATGGTCATCGATGGATCTCGATCTCGATCTCTGTCACGATGCGCCCTATTCCGGATGCGCTCCCGCTTCCGGGGGCAACGATACATACAGGTCACGCAACGTGGTCGTCCAGACTTCATTTCGGATAAACAAGTTTGGCCCTCTCTACAGCGTATCTTGGTACAGTCTGCGCTTTCTGTTAAAATCAAATAACTTGAAAATTACTTTGATTTTTTAATAGGAAAAATTTATTAGTTCACAACACCTTGAAAGCACCGTTATCGTATGTTTTACAACTATTGATTCAATCAGAGTAAATGCATTAGAATCGATCGCAGCAAACAGCCATTGATAAACGGTCACTAATATATTTATTGCTACCATATATTAAATTAATCATTCTGCATATTTTTTTTGTTAAATATTTGCTAAATCATATTATAGATATATATGATATTACTTAAAATTAATTGGTCGGTTTTCAATATATTCCTTCTATAAGCTATAATTAATATCTTGTAATACAAAAGATACCTGTAATATATTTTCCATTCTATATCCAAACGTTTGTTGGAAAAAAGTACATTTTTTTAAATAACTGCGCAAATAATTGTGTTTGACTAATTTTGTCCTCTTTGATTTGTGTGTATTTCGAATTTCGAAATTGTGTGACAGAAATGTGCAGAGAAAATACAAAAAACTAGAAGTGCGTTCGCTCTGGCTTAAGTTTTATTCCATCTTCCTCCTGCATAAAGATAAAGAGCGATAAAGATAAAATAAAATTTACAATGCGTGAACGGCCAAAGCGAACGCACCCTAAATCAATCGTTAAGACGTTCTATCTTTGTCACTTGGCAATTTCGTGACATTGACCCATTCGCAAACGCGGTTACTATCGTGATAATATGATACGACGAGTGATACTATACTTATTTTTAGGCTAATGGTCTACTTTTAACGTAAGTATTAATTAATAATAAATTGGCAACACTCGTATTACTTTGACTCACTTTGATCTTCGCACACGCGAACGTAGATTTTAATATAAAAGAAGAAAAGTAATGCAATTATATCTGGAGACATTGGTAGTGTCTCGGCGTTAAACCAAGCGCAGCGACACTGCCGTGGCTACTTTACGCGAATCTGTCAAGATTTCCAGACGGTGATTATGGGATCTCAATAAATGCAGGCTAGAACTGACGAGTGTAAGCGTGTAGGTAAGCAATAGAAAACGTTCTAGTGTAAGATAAAAATGGCGTTCCATGTTCCCATAATTCCAATGGTACAATTCTCTTCCTTTCGATACGAGAATCGAGTGTAAAACGGTAAGTATATGGACAAGACTATTTTTGACCTAAAAGACTTTAGAATGTGTATATTTTAATGCATGGCATTAAAAATGCAGACATACAAGTGAAAACCGTCACAATTTATTAGTTAAAAATTTCTAACTATTGAGTATCAAATTTGTAAGGTTAGAAAATCTTATGCTGTATATATATA
>NW_017300148.1:92821-94641 GCF_001594075.2 Trachymyrmex cornetzi
CAGCCAGTTTGGTGAACTCGTGTACTGAGTTCTGTTGCACTGGAACAAAAAAACACCGTCGCTGACGCCATTTTGGGTACAAAAAACGCTTTAGTGTACACTTTTTGAACTCGTGCAACCAGTGCAGGAACAGAAAACAAACCTAAGATGATGCAAAATCCGAACTTGAAACTTTTATTTAAGAAACGTCGTCGTCGTCGTCGTCGACAGGGCTATGGGGTGGGGGAAATGTCTTATTGGATTTTTCGGCGCTAGAGGCAAATATGGTGCTGGTGCATGGTCACATCACACATGTGTCCGTTTTCTGTGGCTGATGATTAGGTTAGGAAAACTGTCACATCGATGGCATAGTAGAGGACACGTAAGTGATTTTCTGCTTCTACATTTGCACGAAATAAACGAATCTGGCAAAATAAAAATGTATCACTTTACTCCGTGGACCGAGCTCGTTAAAGTTGATCACTATTCAGGTTAGGAAACATATCCGTCATATCGATGGCATATAAATTATACAGCAGAGTATTTGTTTGGTTAAATATTTGTCTGGAAAGCAGAATGTAAAGCAGAATTGATTTCCTTTATGCTATCGATGCAACAGATCTCCTCTGGATATCTGTCAACTTTAATTATAACAATAATAATTAATAACTCGGTTCGCGGTAGTGCAAAAATGCGTTGAATGATTTTATTAACCTCGAGGAGGTTCGACTTTGTACGTACATTATTATGTAACTTGTAATTTAAAGATACGTTTCATGATGCATTTCTTGTCGAGGTTTGTCTCAATTGCAATTTACACAAAGATGTTTGGAACAAAATTTGGAACTTTGTCAAAATTTCATTCACGTATGGTTTAGATATCTGTTTATCTGCAACGAACAATTTCCCAAGCCTGCCAGGAGCTATTGCATATCAAGAAGATTTTTCTCAAATGGAATTTATGAATATGTAATAAACACAAGTAATATTATATTTCATTTCTTCCGCAAATTATCCAATTATTATGTATGATTCACGAAGATAATAAGAACGATATACAGACTTCCTGTTGATTCATATTATAGACACATGAAGAAGCAATCTGTGATTTGATATCGTCAGGAGGACAAACTGTCCAGATTTCCAATAAGTTATTACCTTTGAAGTTATATCAAATATTATGTGTATAAAAGAAAAATCTAATACTTAACTCTAATGATATGTATCATGTGTATAAAAGATTCTATGGGATTTTAAAATTATATACAAACTTACCTTTTTAAAAAAAAGGTAAAAAAGGCGCTAAGATCGTGTGCTTATCCAATAAAACTATTTTACGGTAAAATCTGATGTGCATTTTTAAAAAATCTAATGTGTATGCGCAAGCAAATAATTCAGACAGGTATGCGGTTTATATTTAGTATAGAATAAGTATTTATATGGCGCGCGCGCGTGCGTTATGTATTGTAAAAATATACAAAATTAAGAATAGGATAATTTTAGATTTGTAAGACATTCGTTATTATAAAAGCGATGCGTAGATTTAAGATAGATTTAAGGATAGCTTAAAAATTTAATTATACTTTTAATATACACTACTCAACAAAATCTAGAGAACACTTTCAAACACGCTAAAAATTGAGCAATATTCAGAACACCATAATTCAATAAAAAATCATCGTAGACAAAAAATTGAAAAAGGATTTTAAAGATTGAAATCTCTACTTTCGAAATCTATAATGAAATTTCAATATGACTGATACTTCACGGAGTTATACGGACATAAATGGATATCCGTCAAATCTAAAAATTTTTTACAAAATTTACAAAGGTCTATGGCG
>NW_017300148.1:94794-96746 GCF_001594075.2 Trachymyrmex cornetzi
TTTTCGTGTAATTTTTACCTCACGCCATAGACCTTTGTAAATTTTGTAAAAAATTTTTAGATTTGACGGATATTCATTTATGTCCGTATAACTCCGTAAAGTATCAGTCATATTGAATTCAATTATAGATTTCGAAAATAGAAATTTCAACCTTTAAAATCCTTTTTTAATTTTTTGTCTTCGATGATTTTTCATTGAATTATGTGTATTTTGAATATTGCCCAATTTTTAGCGTGTTTGAAAGTGTTCCCTAGATTTTGTTGAGTAGTATATTATGATTGTAACTAATGATATGTATCATGTGTATAAAAGAAAAATCTAATACTTAACTCTAATGATATGTATCATGTGTATAAAAGATTCTATGGGATTTTAAAATTATATACAAACTTACCTTTTTAAAAAAAAGGTTAAAAAGGCGCTAAGAGCGTGTGCTTATCCAATATAACTATTTTATGGTAAAATCTAATTCTAACAAATTAAAAAGTGAAACCTAAGACTATCATTTTATTATCTTTTTATTTTTTTTACTTAACTTTAATGATATGTATATATCATTTGTATAAAAGATTTCAATAACGCCAATTACTTAATCGGCCGTGAAACTAATAACTAATCACATTTGCTGTTTAGTAGAACTAACGATATGTATCATTTGTATAAAAGATTTGATATCAACAATTGGCTCCAAGTTAAATTTAATGTAATTCGAACAAATTAAATTCTATCATTTTATTCCTCCCAAAGAAAAAAAAATTTATTTAACTCTAATGATATGTATCATATTCGTATAATTGATAACAAAATTGGCGCCAAGTTAAATTCATCAAAATTTTATCAAAATTTTATCAAAAAAATTTTATGTATTATTCCTTTAAAAGATTTGACATCAAGAACTGGTGCCAAGTTAAATCCCACTTCTTTATATCATGCAAAATTAAATAAATAATGAATATTAATCCAATATATGTATGTATTGTTTGTACGAACGATTTGATATCAACAACTGCGGCGCCAAGATAAATTCTACTATCAAAATGAAAAGTAAAACTCAAGTGATACTATCTTTATTTATTATTTACTTAATCCAAATGGTACTATCTTTAATTTTTATACAATGAAACCTAAGTATACGTACACTTATTGAAGAATCTTCCTATTCCAATCCAAATGATTTAAATTCCTCTTAAATGAAATCATTATATCACAATTCATTCAAAAACATTTCCTCTTCCAACTAAAGTAGTGGTTATTTAATTCTACTTCCAAATATTATACAAAACATCACAAACTTGCGTTACCTTGCTCAATTTATATGTTACCACAAAAATTAAAGAATTAACCGTATAAAATGAAAAAATTTAATTTAAATAGAAAAATTTTTCATGTAAAAACACTTGGCGCTGCTAGATAGAGTAAGAAAAACTATAAGAACAATTTAAAATTCGAATGGTAATTAATAAAAATAAATAATAAAAGATAATTGTATATAATTTAAAAGTAACAATAATAATATAATTGTAACATATATAATTTAAAAGTAATAATAAAATTAATAATAAATTCTCTTTCATAATGCATGTCTTACAAGTCTAAATTTATTTTTCTTTGATCTAAACTTAATAGCATTCAAAATGATCATAATTTACACGACTCTATAACTCAATCATATATACACATGCTAAATATATTAACTCTCATTGGGGATGGTTTTTATTTTTCTTATTTTTCGAAATATTCGTATTTTTTAATTTTTTAATATGATTATGACTTTTCTTATTAATGTGCTTCTTATTTATATTATTTTTCTAAGTATTATATTCTTATCCTTCTTATTTACATTCATGCTTTACTCCTATATTACCATGTTATTATTATATATCGAGATCTAGCAGCGCTAAGTGTTTTTACATGAAAAATTTTTCTATTTAAATTAAATTTTTTCATTTTAT
>NW_017300148.1:96812-97065 GCF_001594075.2 Trachymyrmex cornetzi
TTGTATAATATTTTGAAGGAGAATTAAATAACCACTACTTTAGTTGGAAGAGGAAATGTCTTTGAATGAATTGTGATATAATGATTTCATTTAAGAAGAATTTAAATCATTTGGATTGGAATAGGAAGATTCAGGGAATGGAAGTAACTCGTTTCTTGTAACGAAGTTACAGTTACAAGTTACTTTTTTGGTAACTTTACTAGTAACTGCGTTACTTTTTTTCTTTGGTAACTGTAACGGTAACGAAGTTACA
>NW_017300148.1:97622-101124 GCF_001594075.2 Trachymyrmex cornetzi
CTCGGTAACGAGTAACTGTAACTTGTTACTTTTAAAAAGTAACTTTCCATTCCCTGGGAAGATTCTTCAATAAGTGTACGTATACTTAGGTTTTATTGTATAAAAACTAAAGATAGTACCATTTGGATTAAGTAAATAATAAATAAAGATAGTATCACTTGAGTTTTACTTTTCATTTTGATAGTAGAATTTATCTTGGCGCCACAGTTGTTGATATCAAATCGTTCGTACAAATAATACATACCATTAGATTAATATTCATTATTTATTTAATTTGGCATGGTATAAAGAAGTGGGATTTAACTTGGCACCAGTTCTTGATATCAAATCTTTTAAAGGAATAATACATAAAATTTTTTTGATAAAATTTTGATAAAATTTTGATGAATTTAACTTGGCGCCAATTTTGTTGATATCAATTATACGAATATGATACATATCATTAGAGTTAAATAAATTATTTTTTCTTTGGGAGGAATAAAATGGTAAAATTTAATTTGTTCGAATTACATTGAATTTAACTTGGCGTCAATTGTTGATATTAAATCTTTTATTCTAATGATACATATCGTTAGTTCTACTAAACAGCAAACGTGATTAGTTATTAGTTTCACGGCCGATTAAGTAATTGGCGTTGTTGAAATCTTTTATACAAATGATATACACATATCATTAAAGTTAAGTAAAAAAAAATAAAAAGATAATAAAATGATAGTCTTAGGTTTCACTTTTTAATTTGGTATAATTAGATTTTACCATAAAATAGTTTTATTGGACAAGCACACGTTCTTAGCGCCTTTTTAACCTTTTTTTTTAAAAAGGTAAGTTTGTATATAATTGTAAAATCCCATAGAATTTTATATACACATGATACATATCATTAGTTACAATCATAATATATTAAAAGTATAATTAAATTTTTATAGTGCTATTCATACAAAAGAGTCATTCAGTCCAACGTAGCATTGACATAATACTGTCAACGCTCGAATTGCACCACAACAATTTAAATGTAATCGTCGTTAGGTTAGGGTTACACTCATCATGCGTGCTATATGATATGACGTGATAATAGGTCTGTTTTTTATTGCTGCACTCTGAACCAGTGCAATAAGTTAAAGTGAAACAAACGTATATTTGTTTCACTTCAACTTATTGCACTGTGTGTACTAGTTCAGAAAGTGCGACAATAAAAAACAGACCTAATATAGTATTACTTCAAAAATCGCGCGCAACCTATTCTTTTTCTTACTCTAAATTTTATATTGAATTAAAGACATGTCAAAGACATATTTATACATATATAATATGTATACACTAAAGAGCAATTCAGATCAATATCGAACAGTTTATAAGTACATAAGGACAGTCTCTTCCAATAGATAACTTTCGTTAGCATTAGAACCGTTACTATACCATTTGTGACCCATCTGACGCGCGCGCGACACACACGCCGCACGCACACGCACGCACACACACACGCACGCACACACGCATGCACACACACACACTTTTTTCCAATTAGGATTTACACGTGGAGCATTAGATTTTTTGTGACTTTTCATAAGTAATCATAATTAATTACAAATAATTTTAAATCTGTATAACAAATCAAACTAACCAAAACTCTTTATAAATCAAAGAATTGGAAAGAATAAGATCGCTAGGAATTAGGCGCAGAAGACGTCGCACAAATAATACACCTATGAAGCGAAAATTCTGTATTCACTAAACACGCTTATTCACTAAATAATTTTACTTTTATGATGACAATCCTCCCTCGTAAAAAGTCAGATTTACCTTAAATCGCGATTGAGTTCATTTAGATCCGCGGTTCTAATGTTAAACGTAACATAATTCAAACTAGAACAATAAAACTGTTGAAAGATAAAGTAAGAAAGATTTTGGTTTTACGCTTTTAACATTTGCTTTTGAACTCCTTTAAAGAGAAATGGTTCTTTGGTATTATATATCTTTTTCTTTAATCTGATAATTACATTATGATCCAGATGATAGTTGACAGTACAACGTTATGATAAAAAACATGTTTCATGTTTATTATAACATTATCCTATCAACTATCATCTAAGTGCAGGAGACATACGATAAGACTGTAAATGTTAGACGTATTATAATGTTATTATGAGTTATGTGTGAAATAGATAGATGCAATTAAAAATATATTTCACTCTTTTTCTCTGTAACTTGTGATTGCGCTCGTAATGTTAACAGTTATGCACATTTATACATATATATGGAACGTTTTTTACGTTTCTAACGGTAATATCACAGAATATACGATATTTACCCTTCTCGATAAAAATTTTACTCTTCTATGCCATTATCCACTTCCGTCTCTGTCAGCAAGCATAATTTGCCATGCGACAACCGGATAATTCTCATCGCACCGCATCATTTGCCGTCAGCGTGGCATGTAAAAACCACGCGCGTCAAGTATTGACGGATGAGAAATGATGTCAATACATGTACAAATCCTCCATTGGCGAGTCGAAAAAATAAGTAAATTACTTAATGCCTTCACAGTGACAAGAATAAACGACCACACAATGAGAAATCTTTAAGGGTATAAGATATTGCGGAACTATACAAGGAGAACGAAGGAAAAGATAGGAAGTAGCGAGAAGATGTGATGAGGTTCGAGAAAAGTTGGTATATACGTTTCGTGCGCATAGGTATTGCCGTATATATATTTACAGACGCGTGCACTTTCGCGCCTCGGATCCTCGAATCGGAGAAAGATTATTTGCATCGCGACATCTCGTCGCTAAACCGGCTGTTTTATCTACTTATTTACCTCTTCGTCGCACACGTACTACGTATACCATGTTGATCCTCTATCGCGCAATGGTCTTTAGCTTTTCTTTTTACTGTTTTTCATTCGCATGAGAATTCGTTTTCACGGGTCAAAGAAAAGAGATTGTCAATATATATTATAGATTGCTATGGAGAACTCAAGTTTCAAGTGTATGTACAGATTGAAAATATCACTAACAATAAGATAGGAATAATGTACCTTTGTACCGCTAAAGAAAGAAATTAATATCGTTATAATTATTATTGTATATATACAGGGTGTCCCACAACTCTCCTGACAATTATCATGGACAGGTAGAGCGGATTAAACTGAGACGGAACGTCTTCTACCATTTTTCAATTTTCGCAATAGTTAACGAGATATTTATTTATAAAAATATCCAAATTCGCCCGGCCTACCGCCAAATCCAAGCGCGCGGCTCGATAGGACCGCCCAGCGCAGCGCGCCGCGTGCGCTCGCCGTCGCTAGGCACGCGTTGTTTATAACAAGCAGCAATGGTCGTCGCTAGATATGAGTCACGAATAGCGTCGAATTTCCAGTTATAATTATTCTTTGAGCTATGATCATTCTCACAAGTAAACCTACCCAAGTGCCACCCGCCGATCTTAATGAAACTTGGCATACTTTCAAAACACCGAAAAATATTGGATACGTATTTTTTTATAC
>NW_017300148.1:101986-116459 GCF_001594075.2 Trachymyrmex cornetzi
GGGTATGTGAAGTTAGCACCCCAACTATAGTACTCAGGAGTTCTGAATAGAGTTCCCGTTTCTTTTTGACGAGACAAAGAGTTCTATATAATTTATAACAAGAGTTCCGCTTAATAAGTATTTTTAAACAATTTTTAAAGAATGGGGTGCTAACTTCTCATCGAAAATCAAGATCCAATAGTTCTGAGCGGCCCAATAGCTTCATTTCGTGAATACCTAGAGTTCCTGATACATAAAAAAAATTTTTGAAGAATGAAAAAAATTAAAAATTTTTGAAAAATTAATTTTTAGATACATACAATAGTTCTGAATAGAGTTCCTGCTTCCTTTCAACGATACGAAGAGTTCTCTGTACTTTTTAACTCAAGATTCCCTTAATAACAATTTTTAAACAATTTATAAAAAATGGGGTGCTAACTTTATATCGAAATTCGAGCTCGAATAGTTCTGAGCAACTTAATAGCTTTATTTTGTAAATACCTAGAGTTCCTAATACATAAAAAACAATTTTGACATACAACAAAATTTATAAAAGAAATAATAAAAAAATTTTGAAAACATTTTTTTATACAATAGTTCTGTCACATGTTAATTGTCATTCTGTCTATTTCGAAGAGTTCTAAGCGATTAAAATCAACACAGACCCAAAAATAAAAGAGATATGTACTTAAAACAAAATTTGAAAAATTGGATGCAAAAGCACATATCTCCTTATGTAGCCATCCAATCGCATTTTCACCTAATACTTTCTGTCAAGGCTCGTCGAGAACTGCCC
This sequence comes from Trachymyrmex cornetzi, assembly GCF_001594075.2. Classification (NCBI taxonomy): domain Eukaryota; kingdom Metazoa; phylum Arthropoda; class Insecta; order Hymenoptera; family Formicidae; genus Trachymyrmex; species Trachymyrmex cornetzi. The sequence continues at coordinate 102,762 of NW_017300148.1, forward strand.
AGTACGCCGATCGGAACTACTGAGTACTCTCAAAAAATTTTCGACGTCGGACTTAGAAAATTTTCAATGATAGAGTTCAAATGTTCCAATATCTCGAAAACCGTTGGCTCAATCGCTTTTTCACCTGATACTTTTCGTTAGAGCTCGTCGAGAACTGCCCAGAACGCCGATTAGAACTACTGAGTACTCTCAAAAAATTTTCTCTTTTTTTGAGGTTCTATGTCGTAAATAATTTTGTTATGATACAAATATTCAGGAAATAATTCACAATTTAAAACGCAGAGACTAGCGCGACGAAAGTTCACTTTAGAGCGAACTAAACTGTGTTCTTGGAAAGAGTTCTCAATTTTCCTAATTTTCGTAACCGAGATATTAATTTCTAATATGTTTCCGAACATATAACGTGCACGCAAAAATAAATTTTTCGTACGAGGATTTCGTTTTGATATGAACTGAGAATGATCATAGCTCAAAGAATAATTATAACTGGAAATTCGACGCTATTCGTGACTTATATCTAGCGACGACCATTGCTGCTTGTTATAAACAACGCGTGCCTAGCGACGGCGAGCGCGCGCGGCGCGCCGCGCTGGGCGGTCCTATCGAGCCGCGCGCTTGGATTTGGCGGTGGGCCGGGCGAATTTGGATATTTTTATAAATAAATATCTCGTTAACTATTGCGAAAATTGAAAAATGGTAGAAGACGTTCCGTCTCAGTTTAATCCGCTCTACCTGTCCATGATATTTGTCAGGAGAGTTGTGGGACATCCTGTATACATATATGTATTTACTTGAAAATTACAAACCTATTAAAGGAATGTTAAGCTCTATAATATAAATACAATTCTTTCCATTCGATATCCGAATTTGAGAAATCATACAATTCTATCTGTAGGAGTGTCAGAATTAAGGCAAGGCACGTAAAGTGATTTCTATTTCTCACACGATAAGACACCAAAAGCTTATCTATAATCCAAAATTTCGCTATCAACAATCAAACGCAACGTCTTTTTATTTCATATATAAATATTCTTTTGATAGATAGGGTAACTGTCCCAATTACTGTTCCTATTAGTGTGCTTTTGTATTTCGATAAATCATAAAGAAAACTAGCACGAATAAATAAGAAAAAATATTTTTTCTTGTTAAGTTAAATTGTTAATGCATATGATATCGAAGATAATATTTTATTTTTTGAGTATTAAAGTATTTTAAATATTTTTCAAAAGATATATAATATGAGGAATTTATGTGAATCCAATAATACGTACTGCAAGACTTTAAGCTTGTCCCTATTAATGTGCCCTGTATTGGAGTTGAAAACGTTGTGTTATAAGTGTACATTGAAATAAATATAATTGAAATAATGATTTATGTAATATTAATCTAAACAATTAGCTTAAATTTATTACCTGTTTTAGTAACTATACGTTAAAATGAATCAAATGTAGATAGGCACACAAATTGGGGGCACATTAATAGGGTCATCGTCGCTTGGGGGACTCACTAATAGGGACAAAAACATGTTTTTTATTTTTGTCAAAAACATTATAAAGTATTAACATTTTTTAAATTACAGAAATATTAGAAGAAAAAGAAATAGTTGAAAAACCGATATTGATTGCAAGCAGGTAAAATTAAAGCTACAATATTTAATAATTAATTCAGTAATAAGCAAGTTGACTAAAAGGCACATTAATAGGGACAGTTACCCTATTCTAACTGAGAATAACTAAAATCTGAAATTTTCACCATTTCTATTTAGTCGTATTAGTACATTACGAGCAATCAAGTTACAATAGAAGCAACTTATCCCATAGTTCCTTATTATTAAATTTACAATCATTTATTTAGAAAGAATACTAATTTGGTAGTGTTCGCGAAAGGAACATAATAATGCATACTGTATAAAGACAGGTCTTTTCCTCAATACACTTGCAACATGTCAACATGTGGCAATGCCAAAGTAATTACCGTATACGAATAAATTTTTGCTCGATTGATTTGTTGATGTTTGCAGAATTGTATAATGACTGTGTAACTATTATATAATATGTGTAAATGGTGATTATGATATTAAACGAGTGTTATTTATTGTTAAATAAAATAACGTATATCGAATCGTAATTCTTCATTATAGATGATACCATTTGTTTACAAAAAAGAACAATGCAATTGAAAATACAACGAAAACGCTAAAAAGAGTTTAGTACTTCAGTAAATGCATATATGTATAATACGTATGGTACTTAAGTAAAGTAGCACGACATTGATGGTCGCCATTCGCGCATGAGTATCGTCCGCGGAATCGTTTTGTTGTCATGACGATATGTAAAGTATAATCACGACGTGCATATAGTTTGCAAACCAGCAAAGGTTTCTTTCATGGATTGTTTACAGTATCGAGCATCATGACTACGACATCGTTACGGGGATAGATGTAGAAACTTAAGTGGCGCGAGGTGAAAAACATAATGAGTGGGAGCGAGATGTGTTAAAAGGTAAGGGATCGGTGGCCTGGTGGGGTGGCACCATGACGCGCTGGCGAGAGAGCTGATTCGCAATGTAGAGGTATTCCAGCTGGAGGCATGCAGCGGTGAATGTCGATGTTGAGACGTGAACACGTGGATGTTGATATGGTTGTGAGAAGAAGGAGGGAAACAGTTAGAGCAAGACGAAACGATATCGCTCCAAGGAGAAGAGAGAAAGAAAAACAGAGAGAGAGAGGAGAGAGAGAGAGAGAGAGAGAGAGAGAGAAAGGAAGACGGTAGAATCTTATGCCAGAGTCTAATAAAAAAAGACGAACTTAGCACGGACAGCGCGGTGCTTGGCACTGGCCAGACGTCCGTGGCCTCGCCAAGCTGTATCGTGTCAGTGTATGGCGTTATACTGAATACTGTTACCGGGGACCGTGTCCATGCAGACTCGTGAAGGGCTGCTGCGGTTTCTTGTACAAACTTTACTCGTCCTGCTCCGCCTTACTGTCCCCTTTTTTCCTTTTATTTTGATACTTTTCTGTCTCGTCTTCTCTTTTTCATCTTCTGTTCCTTCTTTCTCTTCTTCGTTTTTTTTACTCTCTTCGATTTGCATTTGCCGCTTCTTGTCTTCTCCATCGTTCTAACAACACGATTCTCTTCGGTTCTTCGATCCTCGACGTTCTTCTCTCCTCTTCCTTCCTTTTATTTTTCAGCTCTAGAAAGAACTCGTACGGTATGTTTCATACAGTCGTTCCATATACATAGGTGCTCCAAGATACTCCACTTTGTTTGCATCTAACACAGACTCTTCTTTATCTCATTTTTAAACTAATATAAACTGATCTTGATAACCTTATGATCGTGTGACTGACTCACCTGTTTCCAGAAGGTGAAGGAGAATTTTTTAAAAGACAAGTGAGAGGGAAAAAAGGCGGAGAAGAGAGAGAGAGAGAGAGAGAGAGAGAGAGAGAGAGAGAGAACATTTTACTAACGACTTTGCAGTTGGAAACTTTTAAACAAGAGCGTTACTCAATCTCGCGTTTGTTTTTTAATAGATATTATAGATTTCCCTTTAATTTTATTAATATATCGAATAATGGAAATAATTTTTCGAAAAGTCGATAGTGAAATAAAGCAGAGTACTTGAAAAATAAATTTAATAAGTAGTTTGCAAAGAAACCAACTTTCACTTTTCCAACAAAATTTATTTAAAAAATTGAATGAATTATTCAATTTTCACTAAACACGCGCGTGTGCGATCAATTGTCATAATGTTGTTATTGAGTGTCGAATTTAAAAATACTTATATTAGAGACATCTAAAATTTATAATTTTCAAAAACCGAGAAAGAAAGCCACAAGGAAATTACGCGCTTTACAGAAAATAATAATATGCCAATCAACAGGATGTATAATGTTCAACAAAATTGCTAAACAATTGCTGAAAATATAAAGGCGCCTCCAGACAATATGGCCAGACGTATACGCCAACTTCGCACACATTCACTAAACATTGATCTACATTCAATATAGATAATTACGAATATCATGTACAGGGTGTTGCAGATACATACTAGGCAGTACGACGGGTTGCGTGGTAAACTTTGCATGGGCAGACGCGATTTTATAGACAATGACAGTGACTTTATAACATAAACTTTATAATATAAAGTCACTGTCATTGTATAATGTATAAAGTCACTGTCATTGTCTATTAAACCACGCTTGGCCATGCAAAGTTTGCCGCGCAACCCGTCGTACTGCCTAGTATGTATCTGCAACACCCTGTACACACATACGTGTATGATATTTGCTCATGTTGGCATACGTTGGCCATATCGTATGGAGGCGCCTTTAAACAAATACATTTTGTTTGTCTCTAGTTAAATAATGCACTTTGAATGCTAAGTTTTTTTTAACGTATAAATTGACGATGAAAAAATGCTTTTTGAAATCTTATAGAGTAGCTTATAATATGATACATTTAATGATACGTTATTGTTTCAACAGTGAAGACTACCATCTCTAACTCAAAAAACGAAATTTTAGACAAAACGCATTTTGAAAGTCTATATTTGAAAGTGTTTAAGTCATTAAACAAGGCTAAGCTATTTAATAGTTTATCGGATATATAGGGTGTATTCCCCGAAATTCGAGGATAATAATATTTAATAATGGCTGCGTTCAGCACAAACACAACAGTTTTGTAACCGTTTTATGATTGTCTGCTGAGATAGGATCATTCTTCTAGATCTAAAAGTATAATCCAATCAGTGCGAAGAAAACTTCGAACAGTTGCAAAACGTTCTGCTGAACGCAGCTAATAATAAAGGAACAAAACACTGCCGCTGTATGCACACTATCACATGGATAGATGACTTTTTAATCAATGTTTTTAATTAGTCAAACTTTAAACGTTTAGGGTAAATTGAGGGAACATGCCAGTTGGGGGAATATGGGGATATATTTATTCTGACACATATTGACATAAAATGTTAAATAACTCGTGAACTATTAACTTTTTAATAATCATACCTTAATACTTTTATGAACAGAATAATGAGATGAATCAGTTGGTGTAGAGAAAACACATCGTTGCCTTAAAAAAATATGCAAAATAGATAATTTTCTAAATAAGCAACAATATATTTTCTTTCCATCTTAGTTTACGAGTTATTTAACATTTTATATCAATATGTGCCAGAATAAAGTGTAAAATATCTTGTAAACTATTGGTTTTTTGATATCACTAGCTTAATACTTTTACATGCAGAATAATTAGAGGAATTATATTGTGTAAAAAAATCATACAATTCCATTTTAAAAAGTGAAGGTGACCTTCATATCTTTTTGACGCCTCCACCTAGAAAAAACACGACCAAAATACGTCCCCCTTGAAACCATTACACTTTCGTTTGAAACATTTTTGTGTATCATCAGAAATAAGCGAAATATTCAAGATGTTCGAATTAAGTAGACCACCTACGGACTTTCAAAATGACTGCATAAGTTTTAAAGGTGTCCATTCAGGGCCAATTTTGGCCATTTTTACACTCCCTCCTTTATTGTATTCGTATTCCTGTGTTATGTAAATTGGTGGAAATTCCTTTTTTTTAGTTGTTGGTTCGTTGCAATTGGCGGGGGATTGGTGCTTCAGGAACTTAGCATTCCTTGCGAGGGGGCGCAAAAGTAAATTCCTGCGTAGGGCGCAAAAGGCAGTTGTAACGCCTCCGCATATAGGTTAGGGCGTTATAAACAAACGTTTTGCGGCATAATTCCGTTGTGACAGGATATTCGTATTGATAAATACTTAATAAATAAACTTAAATGATTATTTATTTGTTTATTAATATTATATTATACTAATTTACTGCTCAATTCAAAATTCTGAATAGAGAATACAATTTTTTAATCCATTTTAATAAATTGAATTTTCTTGATTACTGGAACTTAGACTACTTGTAACACTATGTAAATATAAAGTAAAACAAATATTTATTTATACTTTTCATACTTACACATTACATATTTTTATTTTTAAAAATGGCCCAAAATGTAATTGGATAATATCTAATTGTTGCAGTAGATGGATTCACGAGGACTGTAGAAAGATATATTTATGCTATTAAAAACGTGTCTCAAAGTTTATTTTACATGTTGTATAACTTAATCTATCGAAGTTATTACTTATATCCTTATATTGTTTATATTACCTATATTATGTTACAAATGTTTATTTTCATTACAAAAATCATTAATAATGTGTTCTTGCAATAAAAAAAACAAAATAAATGTTATACTTGGTATTTTTTTGTATGTAGCATATTACCCTCATGGTGGTATATTACTCATTTTTCAGCACTTTCGTATTTCTTTATTTTTAATAACAAAAAATGAATATATTCGATTCCAATTATACACAAATAATAGATAAAGGATGAAAGAAAAAGATCAGTATGTAAAGTTATTTTAAATTGAACAAATAATTACTAAAAAATCTAATTTCGCTTAAGTGTGGCATATTCCCCCAACTTACCCTATACTTAAAAAATTACTTTGCGGAAAAAATGGCTTACACTTTTAATACTTAATTTTTCATAAAGTTCCACGTTGCAGTAACATTATCCTCAAATTTCGAGACATGCTGTATATGGAATCGGCATTCATAAGATATTTTTATAGATATTTTTTTTACAAATCTAATTTTATGTAATTTTTTGAGTCAAGATTTTTTGAATTTATTAAAAGATAAAACTGAATATTAATGTAATAGCAATGCTATTGAAAAAAAGAATAAAGGTATATAATATTTAAATACATGTTATTTTATAATAATTTCGTAATGATTTTATGAAGAGATTACTGTGCAAATAAATAAAAGTACAAAAGAACTATTGAATGGCTACGCATTGAAAGCATTTTATCAAGCGTTTATGGCAATAAAATTTTAATCTAGATTAAAAAGGCAGTTAAAATTCAAATTTGAAATATAATCTTATAGCTATTAATGTTTTGACGACGGAAAAGACATCTTTTATTATTTTGCTTTATATTGTTTTTTTTTTGAGATTCTAAAAAGAGAGTACACGTTAGGCATGCTTGATATAATCGTCTTGCGAGACGTCATGTAATGAAAAAGCAGAACCTCCATCACGAGCCTTCTAAGAATATCCTGCATAATTACTTTTACATAATATTGTATAAACAATACTTGTTAAACCTTTATACATGACATCTTATATGCAATACTTTTAGTGTGTAATATTTTTATAATTAACAAATCTTCAGCTTTCACCAGTTATCAAACTAGTCTGATTTCACGGTCACATTTCTTATAAAATAATAATCAATTTGAACTTTAACTCTCTATAAGGAATCCTAATCGATACATGCCGAATTCTTGTAGCTGAGTTATTTTTAGTTCAATCGGACACAAAGAGTGCGAGAGCACGAGGATAAGTGTCGAAAATGTAAAAGATCGTATCTTAGGTTTTCATATGTACGATATGTTGCGTAAGCATATTATATATTGCATTTAATGCGTATATGTGAAAATAGCACAAATAACACATCGGTCAATAAGTCCCGAGGCTTTTTGTGAAATGGCAACGGTAACGAAAATTTCTTCTTGTTACCATCACGCGCCATCTCTTAGATGACAGGAAAAAAAAATTCATGAAAATCCGCCCAGTAGTTCCCAAGTTACACCGCTGTGAGTGACGGTACTCTTGGTAGTCGTCTGTTCCACCAAGACAACGCGCCGTGTCACAAGTCACTGAAAACGATGGCGAAATTGTACGAATTGGGCTTTCAACTGCTGCCGCACCCACCATATTCTCCAGATCTGGCCCCCAGCGACTATTGGCTGTTTGCACAACTAAAAAAATGGCTCGCTGGTAAAAAATTTCACTCCAACGACGAGGTGATTGCTGAATGTGAGGCATATTTTCAAGGTCAGGAGAAATCATTTTATAAAAAAGGTATCGAAATGTTAGAAAGACGTTGGACTGATTGTATCAACCTTGAAGGGAACTATGTTGATGAATAAAAAAAAAATTTCCAAAAAAAATGTTTTTTTCTTTATTTGCCTCGGGACTTATTGACCGATGTGTTATATAGTAAATATGTATATAAATAAGTGCGCGCGTTAGTTAAACTAAGTTAGTTAATTAGTTCGTTAAATGATCAGAACAACACAAGGACATACATTTACAAGCATACTAATGTGCGTTGATTACATTTGCGGTTGTACATAACGATACTACTTTTCTTTACACATTTTAGATTCATGTTCGCGACTCTTTTTTTATTGTTGCTATTATAAAAAATTTATATACTGAAGAAATTAAAAATCAAATATAAAAAGATGTTAAAAAACCAAATAGAAACTAAAATTAACGAATTAATTTTTATCCGTGCTTTAAAATTAATTTTTGTGAGAGAAATTAATAAATCTTCTTAGAGTAATTCCGTGTCTATGATATAATGAGCGCTATTTGAAATAATCAAAGCGCCAGGTGGTCGTGTGGATCGCGTGATATTCCTTGAAAGATGCCTGATATAATCTCCTGGAAAAGAATCTGTCAATCTGATTGATAATCAGCGATCGTGTCGTGTTCCAAGTTGAGGGTTCACAGCAATTTCGATCGATGGGAATGAACAAAAAATTATGATTTTTATCTCTCGTTTTTTTTCTTCTACTTTTTAAAATAATTTTTTATCTTTCGCAAACCAGGAGATCGCATCCCGGTCGATGAACTTCCTGGAACGATCTTGGAATTACCTCTCCTGATATTTTTTTATTTTTACATCTCTTCTCTCTTCCTCTTGTGATAGAAAACATTCATGAGACGACAGCATAAATCATACCTTATAGTTATCCATTTTCTATCGTTCGATTATGGATTTTACAAAGTAATCATTAATTTTGAAACAATATTAGAGCCATGAAAATTTTAAATAATTATTTAAGAATGTCTTTTGTGTGACGTGAATAAAAAATAAATAGATTTCAGATCATACAAGTTAATATTATAATATTATAATAATTGAATAGGTAAGAAGATTAGAATCGGTAGGATTGATACATTCATTCAAGTGAGCGAAGTCTTTGATCGTCAAATTGTGCCTCCAATAGTCATTAGGAGACACAATTTGCCATGTTAAAAGCTAGGGCAAACGAAGACAAGCTTTTAAAAAAAATTCTATCTATTATATATCAGTTTGGACTCCTTGGTGATTGGTATTGTAACAGAGAACGTGATCGATAAAATTTTTCTGATTTCAATTTTTAAGTATTTGTATTATTATTTGTATTGTATATTTTATTTTATTTTATTGTTATGGAGATCTTGCACGCACGCACGCATGCACACGCGCGCATACACGCATGCACGCACAATTGAACTGCATATTTTATATCATTTCAGGATTTAATTTGTGATTATTCTTTCTTTCCTTTTAAGTTAATAATTAAGTTATTTGTATTTATAAATGTTTAGATAAAAAATATTTTATTAAAAGTGTGAAAAACTTGTGTTGCATCAATAAGTGTAGCCTATTTCTTTACACGTAAAATTTACATTTCAGCAATAATATTGTATCCTTCAATATCGATTATGTTTTAGGGTTAAAGTTAAAAAATATTGAAAAGAAAACTATTGAAAGAACGAATATTGATAATTATAAGTATATAGGATAGATATCAATTTAAAAAACATGATATTTTCAAACTTTAGTTTAATAACAATATGCATTTTGAAAATGTGTAAGGGGAAACAAAAACTATATGTTTTATTGAATGTAACGCTAAAGATTTCCTGTTTTATTATTCTTATAGATTTCTCGTTTAAAGACATCGTGTCTTGCCTGCGCTGTAGATGGAATAGATACTTGTGAGATTTCGTCGATATTGCGCAAAACATAAAATAATAAGACATATTCCGATGGAAAGCAACAGTCAATTGACTGCTCGTTTATTTATCAATAAAACTAATTTTTTTTGCTTGTGTTTTTATTTTCATTAATCATTCTTTTATGATCACATACATGTGTTCCTACGTTATAGGTTATAGGTATCATCTTTATCAAATTAACAACATTATAACAGCTGTGGAGCATTTTTATCATTTTATCATTGTAAAATTGTGTTAATTGTTTTACATTAAAACATAGATAATTCATTTGCAATATTCTTGATATTTTACAAAATATTGCAGATCAATTACTTATGCAAAGTAATTAAAAAGTTCTTATTTTTGTGTATATTTGTCTGTTTTAATTTTAGGACAGTTAAAAAGCGCGCATGGTTGTCATAACTTTGTAACAGATTTTTTTTTATGTTATTTTTTATGACTTTCAAAAAACTTTGTAAATGGTTTCGAAGAAAATTAATTTGATGAGAGAAGGATAAATTTGGGTGTGCGTGTGTGCGCGCGCGCGCGCGCGTGTGTGTGTGAAAAAAAACTTACGTTTGCAATGACCCTTATAAGCGACGGGAATGGCGCGACCTGCGCGGCAAGCGGCGAGTCGCAGGTGGCAGGCACTCTTGTAGGTGTTTCCGTCGGCTCCACAGACGGGGCGTGCGCCGACGACCTGATGCGGGAGTGCTTGGGGGCACCTGCGAGCACACCTCACACAGTGAGGACTTAGGTTCTGATCCAGCAGACAGCTCCGACCTTGGCCGCACCGAACCCGTGCGCACGAACCTGCTCGACACTTTACACGTTATTACGCACAGTCGTAAACTGCCTCCGTGATAGACGCATTGGTTTTCTTTATTTTTATCCTTACAATTAGTCACCAGCCATTTGGTTTCTATCGATAATTACGTGCTCTCGTTCACTTAGCTGTGTCCTGTTATTCCTGTTCGTTTAATTATATGACTCAAGTCACTTAATTTAAAATAATCTCAAGAGGTCCAGAGTATTAAATTTAAATTATTCAGTACCTATAATTTATTCTATTAGCTTTATGGCATGTTAATTGTTTGCATCTTTCACTGTCAAGCTCGTCCTAAGCTTTATATTACTTTATTTACGTTATTACATCAATATTATAGCATTATATAACATTAAATTTTTAAATACAAGCAACTTGAAACATGTAAAAAGAGAAACTGTTAAAAACTGCACAAGAGAGATTTTAAACGATATTTAATATTAAAATATTTGGTATTGTTATGTTGATGTATCGAGCGCAAATTTTCTATTTTTACATCAACATTTTGATATTTTACAAAATGAAAGTATTCTTTTTTTACACGTGCGATCATTAAATTACGAGAATCAAATATGAAACAATTATCATATCGACAAATGGTCACTGGATGTTTCCTTTAATTTTATTGCATTTATATGCTCTGATACTGTTAATTAATATAATTGTCATTTCTGCGAAAGGAATAATACCAACGAATAATGTCATTAAATATTTGGTAATTTTAAAAAAGAGAAGCAAAATATTTTTACAAAAAATACAGAGACAATCACTTGATTTATACATACTTACTTTGGCAGTGGCCGTTGTAGGCAACCGCAAGTTCATGACTGCTCTTCTTGCAAGCTCGCTTTTTGAGTCTGCAAAGGCTTTTGTAACTCTTGCCATCCGTTCCGCAGACCGGTCCACCACCACGCGGTGCTTTACACTCTGGACTACACACGCACCTCGGTCTTCCTCTACGTACTATGCACTTTTTTCCTTCTTCGCACCTCACTTCCGCGCAACTCTCTGTATCGAATACAAACGATTCATATCTGTGCACATTTACGTATAACGATTATGTTTGAGATAACGTGATTGTTACTAGTTAAGTGCACAGAAATAGAATAGAATCGACAAAGAACTTTTGTTTTTTTTCTTTTAGTAACTAAAATTACGCACATTACACACACGTACGCAGAAAGAGAGAATGTAGTATTTTAGATAAAACTACAAATGAGAGTAAAACTAGTTTTAGATTATTATTGTTCGATTGAAGATGAAGGGTAATATAACTTATATTTGTGTACCTCGACAAGGGCGACATTGCACACCTCCACCAAGAACTCTCCAGAAGAAGAGACTTCCACTATCCAGATCTTCATCAGAATAAGCAGTCGCTGCTGCAGCATTAGATGCGCAACAATTTTCTCTCGTGATACTTTGCGATAAAAGTTCCTTACATCGCCCGTTACTGATAGATGACCAACATATACCACCTAACACAGATTGATCTAAATAAAATATATGTAAGATTCAAATTTTTTCGGATGAAATAAAGAAACGGTGGAAATACTACTATAATAAGATTTTAAAGATTATCATATACGTACGAATATATTTTATAATAAACAAAGTGTACAATTCTACACACACACGCACGCACGCACGTACGCACGCACGCATTTTAATGGAAATTATTTATTTACTAAAAGAAAGTATAAATCTTGAAGGTACTTAATAATGTCGAATTGTCCTTTATTTCTTTAGCTTTCGACTATCATGCCATCTCAAAATTGTGAGTCGTGCATTGTGCTCAACATATGAACGTATGGATATGTCTCAAATTGAGCGAGTAGATTGTTTATGCAGTTGTGTTTTCTGATGTTAGTTAGCTACATCAGTGGTACATCAAAAAGAAACATCTTATAAGTTTTTTAATTAAAATTATATGTAAAAAAATAACACATCAGTTTATGTGATTAGTATTAGAGAAAGTGGAACAAAGGTCCATGTTATGTGAAATTATCATAAAATAGGACAAATAAACGTACATTGTACGAAATATTTGTCTATAAAGAAAAAATACTTTTATACAATTATTTTTATACTTACACAGCACGTGTGCATTACTTTACTATTAAATCTGTGTGTGTAGTATCAAATTTAGCCTAAATAATTTAAATCGCCATTGCTCCTATTCAATATAATGTTAGTTTAGAATAAAACAATGGTTTTTCAAACTATATGGTGTCAATTTGACACTATATAGCGTCATGATTTCCAAGTTTATAATTTTTAAATAAAAACTTGGCTGAAACAACTTGGTTGACCATGTTTGTTCAAGACGATATGAAGTGACTGAGTAATTCCTCATTTCGCGATATTAATAAATGTGTATATTTCCTTCTCACATTGAATGATCTCATTTGTATCAATTCTTGAAAATGCCAAGTGAATTGTGTCAACTATAATACTCACCACAAGATATAGTAGTACGACATGGACGCAGGGATGAAAAAAAACCCGAGCTTTTTAAAAAAAACTTATCCATAAAAACCATTGGGTTTTATGGGGGTTTTATTGGGGTTTTTTTTGGATTTTTTGGGTTTTTGAGGGGTTTTAAATAATTGATAATCTGCAATTCTGTAGTTTCTATAACAGTGCGTCAAGGTGCGAAAAACGAATTACACAAGTAATACTTTTTATCGCACTATAGAGACTACAGCGTCTCTCAAACACACTTTATTGACACGTATCAAACGTAAGAAATGTTTCAAAGAAAATTGTTGAAATGTAATAATAATTTCTTATGTTAGCAACACATTTGTTACATTTAAAATATATGGGGATATCGATAAATGCTGAAATAGTAGTATTTCTTTCAATAAATTACTATACAAATATAAATATTACATATTATAAAATAATAAAAAGCATTTAGGTATAAAAAAATCTATTCAAAAGCGGTGAATGTATATATATATTATATATTTTATAGATATTTAAATGTAATTTAGATT
>NW_017300148.1:116846-128279 GCF_001594075.2 Trachymyrmex cornetzi
TGTATAAAAAGTCCCAGACTCCTCAAATATTTTGAAAAATAAGCATTTTTGAGAAAAATGTTTCAGACAAAAAGTTGTAGGGTTTAAAAAATCTATGATCACATCCGTTTGACATTGGGTGGCGTTGCCAAGGTCAGACGGATATGATTAGTAGATCTTTTTAAACCCTACAACTTTTTTTTAAACATTTTTCTTAACAATGTGTACTTTCCAAGATATTTAAGGGGTCCGGGACTTTTTGTACACCCTGTATGTATTAAAATTGATATAATATATTAACATTATATCAGACCAGTTAGTTTAATATACCTATATTCATTAAATATTTATAAATACGCTCCTTTTATGTGTTACCGATTATTCCGATTAAAAAATTTATTTTTTTAATTCAAAATCCCAATAAAACTAAAAAAAACCCTCACAAATTTCGGATTTTTTTAAGTGGGTAAATCCCAGAAAACCCCCTGGGTTTTTTTATAGTGGATAAAATAATGCCAATATAACCCTGCATGGACGCTTAGCTAAAAATCGAGCTAAAGTAGACACACACGTACACGCACGCACTCTCTCTCTCTCTCTCTCTCTCTCTCTCTCTCTCGTAAAACTTTTTCAATTTCTTTTCCTATATATTACTATTTTGTTCAAAAATAGTTGCGCTATTGATTTGTATCTGGAGACATTGGTAATGTCTCGGCGCTAAGCCAAGCGCAGCGACACTGCCGTGGCTACTTTACGCGAATCTGTCAAAATTTCCAGACGGCGATTATGGGATCTCAATAACGCTGTCCCGATTGAGTTCTAAGTGTGCTCAATCGATTGCATCCGCTCGGAATGTATAATGAAAGTGTTTTTGTTTTTTTCACTACGTGCTCTACGAGCGGAGATATTGCGATGCAAAATCCGAACTTGAAATTTTTAATTTAAGAAACGTCGTCGTCGTCATCGTCGACGGGGTGATCCCGATTGACCACGGCTCGATTGGACATCACCAATCACAGCGACCGGTGCTTAAGAGCTTTGTAGTCTCAAGCGCTGTGAGTGGCTCGTGTCCAATTGAGTTGTGTCCAACTGGGTGCCACCCGTCGTCGACAGGGCTATGGGGTAAGGGAAATGTCCTTTTGGATTTTTCGGCGCTAGAGACAAATATGGCTCTGGCAATGTGCATGGTCACATCACACATGTGACACATGTGTCCGTTTTCTGTGGCTGATGATTAGGTTAGGAAAACTGTCACATCGATGGCATAGAGGACACGTAAGTGATTTTCTGCTTCTACATTTGCACGAAATGAACGAATCTGGCAAGTAAAAATGTATCGCTTTACTCCGTAGACCGAGATCGTTAAAGTTGATCACTATTCAGGTTAGGAAACATATCCGTCATATTGATGGCATAAATTATACAGCAGAATATTTGTTTGGTTAAATATTTGTCTGTAAAGCAGAATGTAAAGCAGAATTGTTTTCCTTTATGCTATCGATGCAACAGATCTCCTCTGGATATCTGTCAACTTTAATTATAACAATAATAATTAATAACTCGGTTCGCGGTAGTGCAAAAATGCGTTGAATGATTTTATTAACCTCGAGGAGGTTCGACTTTGTACGTACATTATTATGTAACTTGTAATTTAAAGATACGTTTCATGATGTGTTTCTTGTCGAGGTTTGTCTCAAATGCAATTTACACAAAGATGTTTGGAACAAAATTTAGAACTTTGTCAAATTCATTCACGTATGGTTTAGATATCTGTTTATCTGCAACGAACAATTTCCCAAGTCTGCCAGGAGCTATTGCATATCAAGAAGATTTTTCTCAAATGGAATTTACAAATATGTAATAAACACAAGTATTATTATATTTCATTCCTTCCGCAAATTATCTAGTTATTATTATGTATGATTCACGAAGATAGTAAGAACGATATACATACTTCCTGTTGGTTCATATTACTGTAATTATTATATTTTGACTACATTTATAATATTCTAAGAGCAACTGTTACCAACCTCGGTACTCAATCAGCAGTCATTCTATTATAGACAGAATTAAGTAGGAACACAGAGATTAAAGTATATCATGAACATAATAATAAGAACAATATACAGACTTGCCGTTAGCTATACTGCTGATTGAGTTAATCGATTAAGTTAATCGGCGTTGGTAACAGTCGCCCTAAGTAGTTTTAAACAATCTTGCCTTACATTAATTGACAGTTATACACACTGTTTTTACTTATACATTCATATAATAATTATACTATGTTTATAGTATTTTTTATCAATATTATAAATTATGAGCATAAATTACAGACGTTTCGACATCATTACTAAATGTAGGAATAACATATTCTAGATATAGTAAGCGTCTCAATGAAATAAAGAAAGTTGCTTCCTATATCTAGAATATGGTTTATACATTTGAAGCAAACACAATAATGATGTCGAAACGTCTGTAATTTATACTTATGATTCATAATATATAACATTTTGCAAAAAACATTTTGTTGGCTCACATTGGTAATTCTCTCTTAATTGATTTCTGTTATCTTAAATTTATAAAAAAAAGCGCTAAGCGTTGGTGAAATTGGCCCAAATGGTGCTTCTCGTAAAGAATTACCATTTGGGCCAGTTTCACCAACGCCAATTACTTAATCGGCCGTGAAACTGATAACTAATCACGTTTGCTGTTAAGTAAAACTAATGATATGTATCATTCGTATAAAAGATTTGATATCAACAATTGGTGCCAAGTTAAATTCAATGTAATTCGAACAAATTAAATTTTACCATTTTATTCCTTCCAAAGAAAAAATAATTTATTTAACTCTAATGATATGTATCATATTCGTATAATTGATATCAACAAAATTGGCGCCAAGTTAAATTCATCAAAATTTTATCAAAAAAATTTTATGTATTATTCCTATAAAAGATTTGATATCAAGAACTGGTGCCAAGTTAAATCCCACTTCTTTATACCATGCCAAATTAAATAAATAATGAATATTAATCTAATGGTATGTATTATTTGTACGAACGATTTGATATCAACAACTGTGGCGTCAAGTTAAATTCTACTATCAGAATAAAAAGTAAAACTCAAGTGATACTATCTTTATTTATTATTTACTTAATCCAAATGGTACTATCTTTAATTTTTATACAATGAAACCTAAGTATACGTATACTTATTGAAGAATCTTCCTATTCCAATCCAAATGGTTTAAATTCCTCTTAAATGAAATAATTATATCACAATTCATTCAAAGACATTTCCTCTTCCAACTAAAGTAGTGGCTATTTAATTCTACTTCCAAATATTATACAAAACATCACAAACTTGCGTTACCTTGCTCAATTTAAATGTTACCACAAAAATTAAAGAATTAATCGTATAAAATGAAAAAATTTAATTTAAATAGAAAAATTTTTCATGTAAAAACACTTGGCGCTGCTAGATAGAGTAAGAAAAATTATAAGAACAATTTAAAATTCGAATAGTAATTTATAAAAATAAATAATAAAAGATAATTGTATATAATTTAAAAGTAACAATAATAATATAATTGTAATATAATTTAAAAGTAATAATAAAATTAATAATAAATTCTCTTTCATAATGCATGTCTTACAAGTCTAAATTTATTTTTCTTTGATCTAAACTTAATAGCATTCACAACGATCATAATTTACACGACTCTATAACTCAATCATATATACACATGCTAGATATATTAACTCTCATTGGGAATGGTTTTTATTTTTCTTATTTTTCGAAATATTCATATTTTTTAATTTTTTAATATGATTATGACTTTTCTTATTAATATGCTTCTTATTTATATTATTTTTTTAAGTATTATATTCTTATCCTTCTTATTTACATTTATGCTTTACTATTATCCTACCATGTTATTTATCATATGTAGCAGCGCCAAGTGTTTTTACATGAAAAATTTTTTTATTTAAATTCAAATTTTCATTTTATGAGGTTAATTGTTTAATTTTTGTGGTAACATTTAAATTGAGCAAGGTAACGCAAGTTTGTGATGTTTTGTATAATATTTGGAAGTAGAATTAAATAACCACTACTTTAGTTGGAAGAGGAAATGTCTTTGAATGAATTGTGATATAATTATTTCATTTAAGAGGAATTTAAACCATTTGGATTGGAATAGAAAGATTCTTCAATAAGTATACGTATACTTAGGTTTCATTGTATAAATATTAAAGATAGTACCATTTGGATTAAGTAAAATATTAAATTTTTTCATTTTATGCGGTTAATTCTTTAATTTTTGTGATAACACTTAAATTGAGCAAGATAACGCAAGTTTGTCATGTTTTGTATAATATTTTGAAGGAGAATTAAATAACCACTACTTTAGTTGTGTGTGTGTGTGTGGAAGAGGAAATGTCTTTGAATGTGAATTGTAATATAATAATTTCATTCAAGAGGAATTTAAACCATTTGGATTGGAATAGGAAGATTCTTCAATAAATATACGTATACTTAGGTTTCATTGTATAAAAATTAAAGATAGTACCGTTTGGATTAAGTAAATAATAAATAAAGATAGTAGCACTTGAGTTTTACTTTTCATTCTGATAGTAGAATTTAACTTGGCGCCACAGTTGTTGATATCATATTACAGACTAGGTGAAATAGATTATAATAAAGAGACAGTTGAATGTAAAGATTGATGTATAAGTAGATGTATGCGCAGTTGTATATATGTACCTACACAGCACTGAATGGCCAGAGTATTACATTTGAAATCTGAAATATTCTGGTGACGATCTCAGAAATATTCTACCAATGGTAGCTGAATGTCTTATGTCCGCATCTGGCAATATTTAGTATTCTGGAGACATTCAGTAATTTATGGAACGTTTTACAATACACAGCACGAAAAGTCACCAGAATGTGAACAGAATGTCGTCAGAATGTCTCAAATGGTTTTTTTTACAGAATATTTCATTTGAAATGTTTCTGCAAACATCCAGAGATGTTACACATAGGATATATTTTATTTGAAATATTCTAATGATATTCCATTTGAAATATTACGTTTACAATGTTTTCTTTTCCGAAAGCCACCCAGGTATCATTCCATCCCTGTTATTTACCGAACGTTAAACAAGGATGACATGACACCCGGAGAACATCCGGATGAGAACCCAAACACGGCTCAAAAAAAGTTAAGAATCTCCAAGAGACTCGTGTACTCCTTCTTATAGAACTCCTGGACGTTTTCTCTTTACGAGAAACATATCCCTCTCGTGGCGGAGCCGCGCACTTCTGAATGTCGCCAGAATGTGGCCAGAATACCCAGACAGCACACGACATCCAGACTTGGTTTCAATCTGGTCCAAACGTCCATGGACTTAGTACGAATGTTTTAAAAACATACGTTATTCAACGTACAAAGTATGTTCACATTTGGACATTTTAAAAATATTCATCTCATACAAAAAATTTTCTAAATCTGCTCGCGACGTGTTGCTTTCGCTGATTTGACAAGTGAACATTTTTTTAAGACCGCGCGAGGAATTCCATATTTGTTAGTATGTACGGACATCTTTTGAACGTCCCATGGACGTTCCTAGGACATCTGTGCTGTGATGAAAATTTTCAACGACAAAAAATCTACCCAGATAACTAAGCGTGCGATATTCCACGATATCCTCACAAAATACCGCTACCATACTGTTACTGTACATGATAACTGGTACTGTGAAAGTACAGCGTATGATTTCTTAACCTGAAAATAGTCGTAATAACATTTAAGATTAAATATTAGACAGTAATTGACTGGATGTTCAGTTGAACTGCACAAATTTCTGTTAGGATCATATTGAACAGATGTATCGTAATTATACATCCATGATTATATAGGTATTCGTGGATCATCGAAGTGTAACGGTTTCCATACGATTTCAGAAATCAAGCATAGTGGATGGCGGTATGTAACCGGATGAGTGACCGCTTCGAAGCACTATGAAATTAGTTCCCGAATTCAGGGAAAAACTTTTTTTTATTATAATTTTATGATGCGTATTATGGAATAAGATATTAATCAATAATAATACTCATATAAGAATCATTTTGTCTTGATTGTGATCTAAAATTTGTTTAATGTATTAATTTGGTCCAGTTTTAGTCCATTGCGTCCTAAAATGGACGTTTTTAAAAAGTCCAAAGTAACACTGGATATTTTTTAAACGTTTTTAAAATATCCATGGATCTAATCTGGATGTATTTAATAAGTCCAAAACGTCCAACATGTACGTTTTAAATACATTTTTAAAACGTTACTGTACTGTCTGGGTATTACATTTGAAATCTGAATTATTCTGATGATCATCTCAGAAACATTTTGGCAATGACACCCGGAGAACACCCGGGTGGGAATCCAAACACGCTTCAAAAAGGGTTGAGAATCTCCAGAACACTCGATTTACGTACTTCTTCTTATAGGATTCCTAGATATTTTTTTCTTATAACAAGCTTATCCCTCTCGTGGCGAAGCCGCGTATTTATTTACTAAATTGTAATATTGCAATATTTATATTTTCTACAAAATATTATAATTACTATATTTTACAATATTGTTGCAACATTTCCAATAAAATATTAAAATTTAGAGATTGCAGCAATATTGCTGTAATATTTCGTGCTGTAGGGGTGCTTCGTATATACAAAGTCTTTAGAATATTTCATTCGCGACATTCTAAAATATTTCAAATATAATGTTGTCAGAAACTATAATAACAATAATCAAATCAAATGTACCGTTTTGGAGAGAAATTGCCAGAATATTTCATATGAAACATTCAGAAAGATTGGAAGCGAAACGTCTCAAAAATATTAAGGAAATATTGCTAATGTAATATTTCAAATGGTATGCTTTTAGAATATTTTATTTGCAATATTCTTAAATATTTCGAATGAAATATCGCCAGACACACTTTCATATGAAACGTTCAGAAAGATTTGAAGCAAAACGTCTCTAGAACATTAACAAAACATTGCAAATGTAACATTTCAAATAGAATGTCTCCAGAATTTCCCAAATAAAGTATTCTAGATGCAATATCTTTAGATGTGTTTGCAGAAATATTTCAAATAAAATATTCTGTAAAAGACATTTAAAATATTTTAACGACATTCTGGTGACATTTGATGCTGTGTGGGTACATAAGTATATGTATATAAGCAAGGTATAAGAGAGGATAGAATATTAAGCAATAAAGAGTAGAGATAAGAATTAGTTAGTATGGATAGGTTACGTAGGTTAGGTATGCTTTTTTTTACTTTTAGTATTGTATTGGTATGTATGTGTGGATGGATGAGTGTGGTAAGGAAAGAAATTGTAAACCAAGCCTCTTTCTTGGCAAATTTGTAAGCTGAAGTGAATAAATTCTATTGTATTCTATATTACAAGCTAGGACGATTTTAAAAGTTTGTATAAGGAAGCAAATCTTCAACAATTCTGAACAAAGGCAAATGATTTCTTTTATTGATTATAAATATTTATAAAAATAAAGTGCAGATGTGATAATTTTATTTAAAATTAGATATAACAATATATTATTCATTTAACACACATAAAATTGATATATGTATCTGTTTGAGAATGATAATAACACACATTCGAAACTTGGCTCATTTATACTACTGACCTAGTCAAATATGTGCCAATACGCCTGGTGACGATTATATGCGTAATTATGCGATATATTTGTATGATTAAACTATATGTAATTGTAAAGAAAAGTCACCAATACTGGTATAGGCTTCCTGAAGAAACACGCTCTTGTTTTTCGGAAATTAAGTATTGCTCTTTATTAGTATTGACAAAAACATGATCTGTTTAGATAATTAAAGAAGTAAAAATTCATAATTCATATATTTAATTGTGGCTTATTTCTATGCAAACTCAGCTAAAAACAAATTCTACACATGCGAAAATAAAATTCTTACAATTATTTTTGCAAATTGTGTTGTTTCAATAGTAGTGCAGGCTATATTATTGATAATATTACATCGTTTTACATATTTTATGGTTTCCTAAATCAGTTTTATTAATATTTTTTCTTTCTTATTTTTTTCATAATACGGTTTTAAATATAAAATATTGGAGTGCAGCGTAAACCGGCACACCTGTCTGTAAAACAGACCATAAGCTAACTTGATCTTTACAGTATTGCGTTATATAGGTATATATTGTATAGTGTCACAAATAGAAATTACCTATTGAAGATGAAAGCAATCGTGTATTTATATAAAAAAAAAGCTTAAAAAGAAAAAAGAAACTGCGCGTTATATGTCTACATCTTACAAAACAGTATAAAATATGTATATAAATTAACAAAAAATATTTATATCGAAGTGAAAGACTTCTAGAAAGTCTTATTACATAAAATATATTCATTTATAGATATTTTGTGTACAGATGACTCCTTTGAAAGAAAAAGAATAGGAATATATATGTGTGGTATTACTTATTGCCTACTGTGTCAGTTTTGAAGCCTATTTTGGTAAATTTTTGCCCATTTTGTTTGTTTTTGCTTATCTTACGAAAAAGTTGATTATTGTAAAATTACAAACAGTATTATAAACA
The DNA here is from genome assembly GCF_001594075.2 of Trachymyrmex cornetzi. Classification (NCBI taxonomy): domain Eukaryota; kingdom Metazoa; phylum Arthropoda; class Insecta; order Hymenoptera; family Formicidae; genus Trachymyrmex; species Trachymyrmex cornetzi. The sequence continues at coordinate 125,476 of NW_017300148.1, forward strand.
CTGCTATGTTATTTGATAGAAGACACTTTCTATAGTCGGTATTTATTTTTTTAAGTTTTATTTTTAACTTTTGTTTAAGAAATATTGTCCAAAAGAGTGGTGATCTTCCTCTGTCTTGCATAGAAAAATCAGATAATATTTATTTCTATTATTTGTCATTTTTTTACTATATCGCCTTTCTATCTTCATTAGTGTTTATTGATAAAATTAGAATTTACTTGATATTTTCGCATTTTCTCAACAATGGTTTTGCTACATAGTTATTTATTTATAGAGTGGTGCGTGTTTTAAAAGTGCTTTCATGCTTGCACGCATGCACACATGTTGCACAAATGTTCTTTTCTTATTGTTCAATTTACTAACACTGCAAATCTATCTATTAATGTGAAACCGCCTCTGCCGATTATTTATCAAGTAATTGACGAAACGTGCCATCGTCACTAGGAAGAGACGACGAAATCATTATTACTACCTTGTTATGAAACGAAAGGGAAAGTTTGACAAATACGAAACATTAATTTCTTTACTCGATATAGTGCGATGGAGTGAGATATGAAGAAAAGAAGAGAAGAAAGAAGACGAGAGAGGAAAGAAAAGGAAAAGCAAAAAAGAGGACAGAGAAAAGATGAGATAGAAGAGGCGAGAGAGAAAGAGAGAAGGATGAGAAAAAGGGAAGAGAAAAGGAGAAAGGAGAATTGAGAAAGGGAGAGGGGAGGGAAGCATGATGGGAAGCCGAACGGCACAGTTCGGCGTGTCTAGACCGCGACGTAGTTACCGTTTGGCCCAGTTACACCCTTCTTTCTCTCCTCTATTCGTTCTTTTTAAACTTCACTCGTTTCTCATCGAGTTTTCTCGCTCTTTATCTTTTTATAGCTAATATCACCATTACCATCACCCATCACCACCACTACTTCACCACTATCACCATCGTCATCACCATCACCGTAATCATCACCATCATTGCCACCATTACTGTCACTATCACTGCCACCATCACCGTCACCACCACCTTTACTTCCATCACCCCCATCACTATCGTTATCACTATCATCACTACTACCAGCACCAATCCGTCATCATCGTTATTCTATACAACATATAGAATATTGTATAGAATAACGATGGTTGGAATATATTCGCAATTCACAACAAGTTATTAGCCGCAGTGGCCATCTAGAGAATTTGTTACATATTTATAAAGAACAAGCTCACTGTCCGTGCAGATGACAAGTTTCACAACTTCCAAATTCTTCTCTTTTAGCTTTTTTTATTTACAGCTCGCTATGATTACATCACAGCACAAAATTATGATCTCTCCTTGCATACGATATAATGTCGTCTTTTCATTGTAACATGTCTTAACCACAATTTTCAATTTTTTGTGATTTTTATTTCTATAAAAAGCAATTGAATTCAAGTTAAAATATGTAGTAAACATTAATCTAACGAAAATTAACTGAATAAACATTCCCTTTTTTTAATGATACGATTTTATGTTTTAAATATTTAATAACCTATATAAAATATCGCGCGTGCGTGTGTATTTGATTGAATATAATATTAAATATTTTTTTTGCAAAAAAACTGCTAAATATCAAATCTTAACATTTTGTTTTTTCGTTATTTAAAGATACTTGAATGAATTGTTAATCAAAATCCTTGTATTGTGTTCAGTACTTTGTATTGTGGTTCATATATGTATATATCTGATTGTGTGAAATGACCCCTTTAGGATTACTTAAAGCAGATGGATCAAATAAGCTTTTAAGTATTTTACTACAAATTACTTTTTTTAAAATAACGATAATTAAAATTGCAGCATTTTTTTTTCTCTTGGTATCATTAATTCTGATTTACGTTGATTCGGTTCATAACAAATTCTTTCTTTCGTGTAGTATGTATATTTAAATATGTTTTACAAAAATAAAATTGTTTTCATTTCTCATTTATGAATGAAGTAAATGAAATTTTTTACATTTTATATTTAAATTTCACAAATTTAATCATCAATGGTGTATATCACGGATTCTATTGAAATAAATGGAAAAAGAATCAGCCACGGTGTCTTTTATTTCTTGATTTTGTACTTTATCATTACTGCATTATAATTTATAACCATATTTGAGTGGTAAGTATGAGAATAAGAAATATTATATTTGATATTTTATTTTATGACGAGTACAAATATACGGTGTAGGACTTTAAGACGTTTTCGTATGGAATTATCAGATATATCATAACTTTAGAATTTCAGTTTTAGAGATTAGATGTTTTAAATAACAGAGTTTTGTGTGCGTGCGTGCGTGCGTGCGTGTGTGTATGTGTGTGCGCGCGCGCGTGCGTGTGTGTATGTGTGTGCGCGCGTGTGTGTGTGTAAATTATCCAACAGATAGACTCTACAGGCACGTTGGCATGCAAGATACAACCTGTCGATTAAAGTGCCTATTCGTTTTCGATATGATACCGTGCCAGCCTTTATGCACACGTACAGTCATTTCTTCAACTACTTAAAAATTCCAACTTGAAAATTCATACATGAGGATTTATATATTAATTGGTCTGTTTTATTGGACTATGAAAACAATATCTCTATCTCGAATAATAAGGCTTCAAAGAAATAAATCAAGATGAGTAAAAAATGCAAGCCATTATAAGTCGACACATTGGATGGTAATATTTCGGCTTACATTGGCTTGCATTTAAGAAGGTTGTAAGGGCATAAAACACATATATTAATATTTTCGCTTTAAACAAACTACATACATGTGAAAGTTGTGTTCATAACATTCTGGTTTTATTGAGCA
>NW_017300148.1:128472-134388 GCF_001594075.2 Trachymyrmex cornetzi
CAAATAACTTTTGATCCAGATGGTCAATTGTTTCTATTTTTTTTGTATTATTATTAAATGAAATTTAGAATAGTCTGTAATTTTTTTCAAGTAATTCTTAACATATTGCATTTACCTTACAACCTCCTTAAAACTTATATCGGTTTGCAGATAAAATGCTTGTGTGTATTATTAACAATAACTGACAATTACGAAACAAACGTTATGACCACAATATAGGTCATCTTCAGTGTTAGAAACATACGACATGTAATTTTGCAATTATTAACCGAAAATTTCAAAACCTATTATACCAATTCAAGAATATGTTTATTACAATAAAATGATAAAAACCATTGTATATCTGATGATATAAATGACAAACACATAATCTTTTCTGTTTGTCATGAATCTCGTACACAAACTTTAATCGTCTTAAGTTGTTCCGGTATATACTGACAAAACAACACCGAACGTCGCAAGATCGTGCGGCAGCAGGTGGTAAAAAGATCGGTGCTTGCTGAAGCAAGTGCTGGGCAGGTATTCACGACGTGCCGTAGGGGAGACGAGTTCTTGCCCGAACAAGACGGGCACGCGGTTAGTCATCAAGGCTCTGAGATTGTCCCCGTACACGGCAACTCGACCGGTTGACCAAAACCACAAGATTCCCCTTTTGTTTTTTTCTTTCTCTTCTTCCACCACTTCCGATCCTTGAATTTTCTAGCAATTCCGAAAAGTACCTACACTAGAAAATGTGTGTCACCTGTGACGTCATCTGTCAAGTATACTATATATGTATACTGTAAATAGTCATTTTGACTTGTCGCTCAAAATCCGTGATTGGTAGCGAAAACATGTATAAAACGATGTATAAAAGTGAGATTATAATTCTAAATCATTAATTTTCTGTAGATCGCAAACCCACTTGTATATTATCTCCATATAGGAATCCACTGGGGTGTACAAGTTGTGCTTTCTGGCATAGACCTGTTTAAAGTTATGAACGATAGAATTTTTTTTCGAACGAATGTTTGACATCACGCTTGTAAAAGATGGATACAATTAACAAAATGTTATTCATTTTCTCTCTAATTTTATAGCTTGTCAATAATAAAATTTTATATCGTCTTCAAACATTACATTACAAAAATAAATAAATCTTTCGAATCGTAAACATTTTATTTCATTATATATTTCACGCTTTATCGCCATCAATTAGACTTGAAACGAGATCAATCACGTTTGATTCGTAGACATTCGAGGATGTCTGGTCTGCATCAAATGAAGTGAATTAGTGTTATTGATGTGTTATTGTATGTGGTGTATCGTGCGCGACAATATCTTACAGGTTTTTTTAAATACTAACTTTCTTCATATGGAATATGAAGCCAACCGCACGCGTGCGCGCGCATAACTCAAGTGTTTTATCGCGGGCTTACCATCTCCCAAGACTGCTGCTGCGCCTTCGGTCATGTTCGTCGAACTGTTTTTACCATGTTCTACCCATGCCAACGGATACGGATCCGCGAGGTGCTAATCCGATGCATCTATACACGCCCAGCTAATAGAACCAGTTTTATGCGTACTGGTATACATTTTCGAAAAATATTGTTTTTCCTCTTTCCTTTTTTCTCTTTCTCTCACGTGGTATTCATTTTTATTACGTCATCTCCTCTTTTCAAGATCGAGACAGATCTTATGTACAGTGTATATTCAACAATAAGAATATATATATATATATATATATATATATGTATATATGTATTATATAATATTTCATTTTTCTGTATTTTTATCTGTATATTACAGATCTTGTTGTATAAAGAACCTTTATTTGCTTAATATATGTGTAGCATTAAATATTTGTATCGACAGGACAAGATTAAATATATCCCGGTTAAAAAATGTGATAGTAAATAGTTTTTTAAATAAGTTAGTCTAAATACAATAACTGATCTGTTTCTTTTTTCACACATTGAAATCTTTTTTATTACTTTTTTTTATTACTATGAAAATCTGCATGCGCAGAGCGCAGACTGATCTACAAATCGTAATATTTCCCAAATGATTTCTCTATCACGTGCGGACTCTTCCTGCCTCTTTCACGTCCTTCACAGGACCCACTGAGTCTCCCCATCCTTCTTTCACTCGGTGGCATCGTCCGCGCGTCTAGAGGCTGAAGCGCCTCTCGTTGATGCGGAGCACTGACCCGCAAACTGGTTCCTCCATTACACCAGGCTTTCTTTCCCCTCCCCCTTTTCTCTCACTTTATCTTTTCTTCTTTCTCTCTGTCTCTCCCCGCTTCGTATATACCTTCCCCTTCCTCCTTTATTTCTTCTTTCTCTTCTCTTTCGTGTGCGCGCGTGCGTGCATACATGCATGCATGCATGCTGCATGCTGCATCTCTTCCTCTCTCTCTCTCTTTCTCTTTACATTTCAACGTGTCCCTTTTACTTAGCTTCTCCGCATCCATATCAGACTCGGCAAAGCCTCTTCCCCTTCTTTGTAGAATGATCGGCCTCCAAAAGTCAAAGATTCGGCAAGAGAGCGCTAAAACAGACAGCGCTGTATTGTCTGTAGTTTTTAAGTAGTTTTTTTTTTAATCAATCTGCTAAAATTTATTATTCTCTCGATGATTTTTCTCGAATTATTTCCAAAATTGCTTTATGCGACTTATCATATTGTGTGTTGAGACTAAATCACAAAGCAATCTAGTTGATAGAAATGAAAAGTAAGATGTGGTTTAAACTAAGCTAAAAGCTCAACTTAATGCGCGCTTTCGTACTTTGGAAAGAGAACACTGCTTAAAATTATCTTCCTTTACTAATCTATTATTTATAAACCCTTTTGTAAAATCATTTGTGTTTGTGGCGTTAATCAAGTTTTAAAGCTTCGCGTCTCATCATCAGTTGTCTGTGCTTGCGGTATATTAAACTATAAACGGTGCCGTCATAGGTATAAACATTGAATTAACGCTGAATTAATTTGCACTCTATCATCTATCGAAAAGCAATCGATCGTTTTATGCTTTTCTATGAATAATCAACCATGTCAATAGGACTAATTTAATTGACGATCATCACCATGATTGTCGACTTTGTTGCTGACATACGGATTTTAGTCAGTGTAGAAGATAAACACATGCAGTATATATTGGGTTTGTCAAGATGCATTAGTACGCACTTTAGAATACTAGATTCATATTGTTCGGCTTTCTGCGTTTCAATATGAATCTAGTATTCTAAAGTGCGTACTAATGCATCTTGACAAACCCAATATATACTGCATGTGTTTATCTACCATAGACAATCGAATATCATTGGTGTGTCTTATCTAGCGTTTTATGTTTCTTCGTTGATTATAAAAAATAAAATAAAAAAGATTGTACCGCATATATTGAACTAATGTGAAATAAGCAAGTGCATTATTAAATTAATGTAAAATTACGATATGTGTGTGTGTGGTGCAAGTATGCGTTTTGTTTTGCTCGAATCATGAATTGTTTACTACATCGCAAAGTAATAAATTTTAAGACGAATACGTAACAGCTAAACCTTGATACCTGCAACGGCAAACTGCAATGTTGGAAATTTTAGCTCTGTGAAATCATAAATTATCAATTGTATATTAAGATATATTTATTTTGTATACTAAGATATTACAATATTGTAAATTGTTCATGATAAAAGTAGTTATATTATATTCAACGATACAAGTTTATCTCTATAGTTTATTACAAGAGAAGCTCTTTTTCAATTTAATTTTTAATTAAATCATGTTTTCAGCTAATGATAAAGCAAATTTTCCTCGGAGTAAAAATCTTGATAGAATTAGGACGTTGAACTAGAGAAAATTTCTATATTATACTGTTATTATCTTTTATATATTTATAGATATAAGAGAACAGTTTTATTCTTTTTTTATTTTTACTAACATATGTAAAAGAAAAAGTAAGAGGGGGGAGAGAGAGGGAGGAGAGAGAGAGAGGGGGGGGGGGGGGGAAGACTCGTGTATTCGATTATATGGAAGAGAATGTAATGGATAAATCTTTCCAAAGTTTTATTTGACAAAAAGTAAGCAATAAAATTGTGAAGCATTGTACATCAAGTAACAATATCGTTATTAATATCATATTAAAATTTATAATAAAATTAGAATTAAAGCTTTCTCATTAATTTAAGCAAAGTAGCAAAGCTATCGATGTAAATACTGTCAAAAGAAGCACTTACCTGTCGTTGAATGGATTTGGAGCAGTAATCCAATTAGTGATACCAAGAGGAAGGTTCTATACGGGGATACCGTGATATCCTGCCGCAAGGCCGTCATTTCAGGCGGCCCGCGCCAGGTGCTCTTCCGACGTGCCGCTATCCCTGCGGTGAATCTCACCTCAGCTTTCTTAACTTCCGCCTTCGTTCCCGCCAGGTCTACAACGCGCCGACTTCGTGCTTCACATTTCATCTGCCTGTGCCGATTCTTATCCAATTCGGATCTTCGTTTTCACCATTTAAACTGTAGCGGAAGATCGTGAGTTATGTCTCAATATCAGTTCACTGTTTTCTCTAATTGTTCACGAAATTTATGTCATATATTTTGTTTTCTGTATCGGGTACGTGCTTTTATCAAAACAGATTTATATTGGAATGTTTGAAAGTGGAAATTATCTTTTCGAGTCAAGTTTGAAACAATTTTTGTAATTGAATAAGAACTAAATTTTATCTCACGTTGTTACCATAATTTTATACATATGTTTTATCATGAATACAAAAGTTAATACTTAAATAGAATTTATTTTTTAGACGCGCTGTCTATGAAAATTAAAATAAATTATGATACGTGTCATTTTATATCGCGACTCATGTTAAATAAGTGCCATCTTTTTACGCGTTACATATATTTTTTCTAAATTGGTGTTATCATTTTTCTGTTTTTGATCGATATTTTTTATCTTAAATTGAAAAATTTGAAACTCTTTTTTGTATATCTCTCTCGTGACCATCTAACAAAGACGAGTTTCTATTAGTTATTTAGATTTTAGATATGCTTATGTTTTTAGCGCACAATATCGTTATATAGTGTTAATTTAAGTTAAAATATTTATATTGAATACTTTGTCTGTATTGATCGACATCCATAAGTTTCTTGTCGTTTATTAAAACGTCACAAAACTTTGTGATCTCTGTTCTCTTGCAAATTTTATGTTATTTCAAGATCATATATTTTATTTGTACAAATAATAACGAGATTTTTTGGATGATTTATTTATAACTATTTCCTCTTTCTATGTTAGATTTCAAGTAAATATATCTCATTGAACCACATAGATTTTTTACGCGATTCTTAAATTATGATGATTACGTATCGGAAGGATATACACGAGGACGTATGAATATGGATCGATTGAAACACCTGTGGATGGTTGAAAGTTTCGCGTTAAGCGTAATGACGGTATCGTTTGTGTATTATATTTGCTCATAGTTTTTCTACGAATATTTATTTTCTTGTATGATTCATCAATCGAAACACGACACTTGAAACCACCAGTCGCAAATTATCGCGACACGTGGTGTACGCGCGCTTTACAAAATAAAATGCACATTGCACAAGCAGCGATTTTCAAGGATTCTTGGGCGCCTTTCACGCTCAGTTTCTTTTTTGTAGTCAATTTCATAAATTTTCCGAGAATACACACCGATAGATTTTGTGCAATTTACCTCAGCATCCTCAGCGTCGATAGATATTGTTCTTTCTTAGCTATCCACGATTTTTGATGAGGTGCTTGTTAGATTTACGACATAACTGTGAATTTTCCACGAGTTTACTTCGCGGCGCGATGTCTAAATTTATCAGTCAATACTAAGCACGCAAAAGATTGCTGGACAGACTAAGAGAAGTAGTCGACAGTTGGTAGTCGGTAGCCAGCAACAGCAGCAGCAGCAG
>NW_017300148.1:134644-141284 GCF_001594075.2 Trachymyrmex cornetzi
GGCGGCGGCGATAGTAGTGGCGATCATGACAGCGGCGACTCTGTCTATATACCTGCATTTCTTGTGTGCATATACGTTTCCTTTTACTGCAGCTCCTCTATCTTTTCTTTCTCCTTTTTTAACTTTTCTCTTTTCTCATCATCCTCTTTCTTCTTATCGCCATTCTATTTCCATCAATTACTATACTATTTACATTTGTCTTTTTATATCCGCATATTCTCCATGTTCCATTTTGCCTATGAGATACACAATCTAGCTGCCCCTTCCTGTATAGCTGTTCTCATTTCTTTTTGTTTTTTGTGTTCTGCGCACAAAAATTTATAGTAGAAAATTTTCCAATTTCATCGATTATATGTACGAAAAGAATTGCTTGGTCATGATGCTTGTTCTACATATCTATATGTACAGACAATGTGTGGGAAAATACTAAATTTACAATAAAATCTAACTTTGATATCTTATTATTATACAGTATTCTTAAACAATCATTTAATTTTTACAAAATAATTGTAATATCGGAGTTGAATTAAATCTGTCACACACATATATATATATTTTTTTTTCATAATTTATTTCAGTGAAAATCTTTCTTCGATTTTCGGTTTTACTATTATATTTAAATTTTATTTTAAGAAGTACTTATTTGCGTAAATAAATTTACAAGCAGCATTTGTTTACTTAAGACCAGAGGAAACGTTATCTTAAAAAAAATAACGCGTTACCGTTGCAGTTACTTTTTGTTAAAAGTAACTCGTTACCGTTACTAATTACTCATTTTAAAAAGTAACGCATTACTGTTACCGTTACTTGAAAAAGTAACGAATCGTTACTTTTCGTGAAATTGTTAAGTTAGCTCCCTCACATATGATGTTGATAAAATTAGGCTTATTCGATACACAAAAAATCGACTGAATCTGGTAGGAACAATCATCGGGAGTTAAATTCCACAATTATCAAATTTAAATTAAAAATCGTTTTTAAACTTTAATGTCATTATTAAGAATGTATTTCAAGATTCACTTCCAGTACTGAAAATCCATAGTATATATGTAATGTGAATTACAGATTTTTCAACACTGATAATAATTACCGGAATGCAGTGTGAAATATAAAATATAAATATTGTTGGTAGATGGAAGAATAAGGAGTTTATAAATGACATTACATCTAAAAATCTACTTATTGTTAATACTGACGGCAATACTCCAAGGGCTTACGGGTTAACGAAAATTCACAAAACGAATTATCCTCTCAGAATTATAATCTCATCCGTTAATAGTCCGTTATGTAATTTATCATTATTTTTACACAAAATTATTAATGATACAATTCTCAAAGCTCTTAGTTACATTAAAAATAGTTTTGACTTAATTGAAAGATTAAAAAAATTAAACTTGATCCTAACTCATTACTTGTTTCACTAGATGTGGTGTCATTATTCACTAACATACCTATAGATTTGGCATCTGATAGTGTTAGGAGATGGGAATTCATATTTATGGGGACAAAAATTACTTTAGATGAATTCATGATTGCATTTAGATTGATATTAAATTCGACAGTTTTTATTTTCAATGATATACTTTATAAACAAATTTTTGGAACCCCTATGGGATCCCCATTATCACCTATAGTAGCAGATATGGTTATGCAGGATTTTGAAGAAATGGTTATTGGTTTATTGCCTGTTCAGTTACCTTTTTATTACAGATATGTAGACGACATTATATTGGCAGCTCCAGCTGCAAGCATTAATGACATTTTAAGTATTTTTAATTCATTACACGCAAGATTACAGTTTACTATGGAGGTTGGCAAGGATGGAAAAATAAGTTTTCTAGACACTTATATTATTGTCAAGGATTGTTACATGATTTTTGATGGTTACCGCAAAGCTACTTTTTCTGGCAGATTCCTTAGTTTTCATTTCCAACATCTAGTTTGTCATAAAAGAGGAGTTATATACAGTGTTATCGATAAAATTGTTCGTCTGTGCCATCCTACTTTCCAACAAAATAATTTGATTGATGCTGTTAATATATTTTTGAATAACCCTCTTCAATTCATTTTTTCAACAATTCATAATAGAATAAAATACCATATTAACAATAATAATATGAATAATAATAATATTTCTTTAAATAAATTTTTCGCTGTTCCATTTGTTAACTCGATTTCTGAGAGATTTAAACCAATTGCTAATGTTGTAGATTGTAAACTGGCTTACACGATTCCTAACACACTTAAATACATTAAAAGAAGTAAAGACAAATTAGAACATACACATAATCAGAATGTAGTTTATAAAATTTCTTGTGGGAATTGTGATGTTAGCTATGTAGACGAAGAGACAATTGAGAACAAGGGTAAAGGAACATGTCTCAGACATTAATAAAGGTTCAAAATCGCCATCAGTTATTACTAATCATAGAATTGAAACGAATCATGATTTCAAATGGAGTAATGTAAAAATATTGGACATAGAACCTTCCTACAGAAAACGATTAATTTCTCAGATGGTTTATATTAAGAAACAAACACACGGTATAAACAGACAAAACGATACGGAATCATTGCCTGATTCGTATACTAACATGATACGTTCCCTCTCTAGTTCTTAATTTTCCACTGTTCTTGTCCTCTCTCGACTTTCTGCCTGTACATTATGTTGTCTGACGTGTTTAAGAGCGGTTGCTTTCGCAAGTGCAAAATTGATTAATTATTTGAAAATGTATACACATAAGGATTTTTAATACTTTACTGGTTTTTCATATTCATCTGATAAGGTAAATTAACTTTCTGTTTCAACTGGTTTTTTATTTTTATTTGACAAGATATAATGATTTTCTTTTACACCTTTTTAATGTTGTTTTACATTTTATATAATTGTTCATAGATATGTTCGTATTTGCAAGTTAAACATGAATTTCAATTGGTTACAACTTGTTTTTTATATTCATCTGAGAGAGAGACAAGGTAAAATAATTTTCTGTTACATTTATATTCATCTGACAAGGTAAAATAATTTTCTGTTACATTTTTTGAAGTCTGTTTGACATATTACATAATTTTTCCTAGATATGTTCGTATTTGAAAGTTAAACTTGAATTTCAATTGGACGATTTACACTTTTTACTTTGAACGACATGATTATTCTAACGACGTCAGGTTTTGTTATTATTAATTTATTCTTTTCTTGGAGATTTTACATAAATGCAACTGTTATTTAATACATTGTATTATTTACTCTTCTTAGATTATTGACAAGATTGTTCTGTAATTATTAGAAAATGTTACTATTAATTTTTTGTGATTATATTATGCTAGCGACATTATGATAAGTTATATTTATTTTTATTATATATTTTGAAAGATTTTACTAATGTGACCGGATTTCTAAGATAAAGTTGTTTTTACATTGAAAATGACCCGATCGGAGTCGAAACGTTTGTAATGTTATTATTTTAATTAAAATTGTTCGTTGTAATATTGGTTCTATACCCTATTAATATTTATATTGTAAAATATAGATATTTTTTAAAAAATAAAAATAAGAAAGAGTAAATATTTTATAATTATATTTATTGCAAATACCTAATTTAAAAGTATTAATATTTTAAGTATTTCGTTCATTTGTTATAACAACGACACAACTTGGGTAATTAGAAGTACACTTCTAGGTACACAAAAGTGAAACATTTTTCAGTGCTAGCAATATCGAAATATGATCCAATTCAACCCATCCAATAAAAATTAAAGTAATGATAAAAGTAACGACTGAATCGTTATCGTTATTGCGAAAATATAATGACGTTATCATTACCGTTAAAGATAGAAAAAAGTAACGATCGTTACCGAAAAAAAGTAATGAAAAGGCAAAGTAATGCGTTACTTCCCAACTCTGCTTAAGAAAACATATTTATAGACATGTCGATTTTGAATTAAATTTATTTATAGCTAGATAACTCTTTCAAACACGGTAAAAATATAATAAAACTAGTTGAATAGTATTGAAGTTCAATTTGTATATACAAATGACAAGAATTGTCAAATGTTCTTCTTCTGACTGAAATATTCAATAACTTGTTGAATGCGATATCAAGAACGATAGGTAATATTAAAGCGTAATATTTAGTTCAAATTCTTGAATGAAGGTTGTATAATTTTTACAATAATTTTGTAGTATTTTGTAACATTAATTTATAAGAAAGAGAGGAATCTAATCTAGGAAGACAAATATTATTTGCCAATTAAATAAAAAAAACTTAACTAATGAGAGTTTATATAAAGTAGTATCTGTCTTATACATATTTGGCACTAACATGAAGAAAACATTAAAGCAGTGGTTTTCAATTATTATTTCGAAATTTCGAGACGAAAACAAACAAAATGATAAGCAAAACATATGGTGCTTGCTGTAATTTTTATTAATTGTTAATCGCATTGCGGTTTATCTTAAATAGTAGTTTATCTTTAATAGTGTATATATGAAAGAAAATTCGGTTGGAGGATGACACTCATATACATTGTTTCAATGATAAGATGCAATATAGTGATTGTTAAAGATATCGCTGGCTTACGTTTTTTTGATGTCACGCGATTTGGCTAACTCAACACGACCACCGATAAAGCGGTACCATCCTTAAGACATTTCATTATACGGTTAATTCCTCTAGTCAGGTTATCTTAACCACAAGATTTACCTTCAAATTAAATGTCACTGCATTTCTCAATGCATAATTTATTATCGGTTAATCGACCTTCAGTAAACTTGTATTCTTTATCAAATTTCTAATGTTGGCATTCGTGTTCCAGAAGAAATGACAAAAATCTAACCTATAAATTGAATTTGTAAAACTTTCGTTTACACGATACAGTCATTTACTCGATAAATAGATAAATCTTCAAAATCAATTTTAGATACAACAGGTAAATATTGAATCTCCAAAAAAAGTTTGTTGTGTAAGGTATATTATAAAATGTAAGAAATTCATTGTTTTATTCATATAAATCGATAGACATCGAATTCTTATACAATTACTTATTTATTTTAGAGAGTAGATTGGAAAATAAAATCAAAATATTTAAAATAAAAGTAATTTTATTAGAAAAGCATTCTAAAAATGCATTCATTTATTTATTTGTATATATTGTACGTATTTGTATATTTTGTGCATGCTACACAAATATCTACATAAGAAATCCGATGTCTACTAATCTGATAATTTTTATAATGTTAATTAGATTTTGATAATTTAAATTTTATTTAAATTTTATTTAAATTATCAAATTTTATAGTAAATATGGAAATTTCTTGCAACAAACAAATCAACTTTTCAAAAGACGAAGAACAGCTTTTAGTGGCTCTTGTCGAAAAATATAAGTCGATAATAGAAAACAGAAAAAGTAATGCAACTACTTGGAAAGATAAAGAAAAAGCTTGGCAAGTAACAGAAAAAGAATTTAATTCTAATAGTGGCCAGAATGCACGTAATTGTAAACAATTAAAAGAAAAGTATCTTAATATGAAAAAAAGAACAAAACAAAGGTTTTCCAATGAAAAAAAGATACAATAAGCAAACTGGTGATAGACCACATACACTTGTAGACATTACAAACGTAGATATAGCAATAAAAGATATAATTGGGAAACAAATTACTAAATTAAGTAATAATGTATGTAATTATTTTTATGAGAAAACATTTTTAGAACATATTTTCAATTATACTTAATAATATTTTAAATATTATTATAAAAATTATAATATATAAAATGATAATTAAAAAAATATTATATAAAAATGTTTTTCGTAGCTTCTAATTTGGAAAAAAACATGGGACACATTCAAAAATGGAGTAGCTATATGTATAAAACCAAAGTTATAGTTATTATAAAAACCTTAATACAGCATTTCTTGAATAAGAAAAAATTTAATTTTTTAATATAGATGTTTATGATTATGTACTTCTAATTACTGTTGGAGATATAATAATATTAATATTTTCTGTTCTTATTTCTGTGATATCTGCTAAAATGGCTGTGTTTACGTTTGTTTAATATACGTATACATATAATATAGGAATAAATTTTTGAAAAAGTAGATTTTTTATTTCAGTTTCAGTTGAAATTCGAATCTGAGCGATTGTAAAGCAACTATAAAGTAGGGATGTGCGATCTTCATTAATTGTATCGATTTTTGAATCGATTTAGAATCGGATTGATTGAAATCGATGTATTAAAGGATCAGAGTTGAATGAATCGATCTATTGAAGATCGATTCAATTAAAATTTTTTTGTGACAACAAAACATCTTACGAGAAATGTCAGTGGAATAAATGTCGAATCGATGACAATTTGATGATTTCTTACTGGGATTGTAGAAATTCAACAAAAACAATTAAAACATGATTCTGATTTGCCTCCGAGTAAAATAATTTTAATTTAAAATAAAAATCTAGGTTTAATCTAACATCTGTAGTTATGACTTAAATCAATTATACTAACATAAAATCGGTATAATATCGTATTATATATAAATTCAATTTGATGACAACTGTCAGTGTCAATTGGTATAAATTAGAATTTAACTAGCATTTATTTATACATTTTGTCAGTGTTAATTACTAGTTGTAACTACAA